>NC_057814.1:275146946-275355807 GCF_018294505.1 Triticum aestivum | reverse complement strand
GCGACGGGGAGGATAAGGGCGCCAGCTCCCCCCACCTCCTCGGGCCTCTCTCCCACTCGCCCCGCTCTTCTCTCGGCCCCTGCGCCTCCCTCTTCCCCCCAGATCCGCGCCGCTCTCTTCTTCCCCACGCCCGACGCGCTCGCCGCCGTTCCCGTCGTTCACACGGCCACCGTGCCCCAATCGCCACCTCGCCGTGTCATACGCCGTCGCCGCCCTCGACTACACCACCTCCGCCTCTCCGTTGAAGCTCGGAGCCACTGCAACGGCCTCCCCGAGCTCGTCTTCAACTTCGGACGCCGGCGACCCTCTCCTTCCCCGGTGCCGACCTGCTGCTCCTAAGCTCTCACCGGCCTCCGTGTGCCGCGCGGTGAGCCTCTCCCCCTCCTCCCCTGTCCTTTCTCTCTCGCGCGCCCCCTAGCTTCTTCCCCGCGCGCGCCCGAATGCCGCGCCGCGGAGCTCGCCGCCGGCGGGTCTCCGGTGACCTTATGGTCACGGGCTCAAGCCCGTTGCACACCCCACCTCGCATAGATGCCCCCCAGCCCCTCCGCTTGCTCGATAGCCCACCGTAGCCTTGTTTCCGTCGGGCACCCGTGCGCTCCGCCGCCTCCGCCGCTCGCCGGCGCCGATTCCGGCCAAGTCCGGCGAAGCCCCGGCCACCCCTGGATGCGGCGCTACGAGCCCTTTCGAATGGGTCTAGCCCCGCTCCTCCCCGAGCCCCGTAGCGCGATTCCGGCCAACTCCGGCGAGGGGCCGCCGCTGTTTTGGTCGCCGGAGTTGCTCCGGCGCCGGCCGCCGACGTGGCTGGCCTGGGCCCCCCAGTGCCACTGCCAGTGGGCCCGTGGGCCCCGTTGACTGGGTCCACCCAGTCAACGTGCTGACTGGGCAGGCCCAGCCACTGACATGCGGGCCCCGCCGCAAAAAAAAAGGAAAAGGAAAATGTTTTATAAATAAAAATAATTAATTAATCTAATCACTCACTGACAGGTGGGCCCAGTAGTTAATTAACCAAAAATTAATTAGTTTAATCTTCTGTTAACCCACTGTCTATGACAGGTGGGTCCCCCGTGTCAGTTTTGACCAGTCAACCGGACTGTTGACCGCTGACGTCACTCATACGTCATGCTGACGTCATATCCCTTTTCTGTTAATTAAATAATTCCAGAAATTCAAATAATCTTTGAAAATTCATATCTTTTAAACCGTAACTCGGATGAAAATGTTTTCTATATGAAAGTTGCTCAGAACGACGAGACGAATTTGAATACGCAGTCCGTTCGTCCACCACACCTCCCTAACCTATCGAACTAGCAACTTTCCCCCTCCGGTCCGTCTGTCCGAAAACGCGAAACATCGGGAATACCTCCCGGATGTCCCCCCCTTCGCCGGTACCACCTACTGTCGCGTTAGGACACACCTAGCACCGTTCATTGTCATGTCACGCATCGTCATGCTTATGTTTGCATTGTATTTACTGTTTCTTCCCCCTCTTCTCTCCGGTAGACTACGAGACCGACACTGCTGCTGCCCAGTTCGACTACGGAGTCGACGACCCCTCCTACTTGCCAGAGCAACCAGGCAAGCCCCCCCCCTTGATCACCAGATATCGCCTATTCTTCTCTATACTGCTTGCATTAGAGTAGTGTAGCATGTTACTGTTTTCCGATATCCTATCCTGATGCATAGCCTATCCTTGCTACTACTGTTGTTACCTTTACCTGCAATCCTACATGCTTAGTATAGGATGCTAGATTTCCATCAGTGGCCCTACATTCTTGTCCGTCTGCTGTGCTATACTATCGGGCCGTGATCACCTGGGCGGTGGTCACGGGTATATACTTATATACTATATACATGACACATGTGATGACTAAAGTCGGGTCGGCTCGTAGGAGTACCCGCAAGTGGATCTTTGTGGCGGAGCGACAGGGCAGGTTGAGACCGCCTAGGTGAGAGGTGGGCCTGGCCCTGGTCGGCGTTCGCGGATACTTAACACGCTTAACGAGATCTTGGTATTTGATCTGAGTCTGGCCATTTGGTCTAGACGCACTAACCATCTACGCGGGAGTAGTTATGGGTATCCCGGCGTCGTGGTATCAGCCGAAGCCTTCTTGACGTCAGCGACTGAGTGGCGCGTGCCGGATTGGACTGGAATGCCACTAGGCTAGGTCTGCTTCCGGCCGCGTACGCAACGTGCAGGTGTGCATAGGGCGATGGGCCCAGACCCCTGCGCGCATAGGGTTAGACCGGCGTGCTGACCGCTCTGTTGTGCTTAGGTGGGGCTGCGACGCGTTGATCTTACGAGGCCGGGCATGACCCAGGAAAGTGTGTCCGGCCAAATGGGATCGAGCGTGTTGGGTTATGTGGTGCACCCCTGCAGGGAAGTTTATCTATTCGAATAGCCGTGTCCCTCGGTAAAAGGATGACCCGGAGTTGTACCTTGACCTTATGACAACTAGAACCGGATACTGAATAAAATACACCCTTCCAAGTGCCAGATACAACCCGGTGATCGCTCTCTAACAGGGCGACGAGGAGGGGATCGCCGGGTAGGATTATGCTATGCGATGCTACTTGGAGGACTTCAATCTACTCTCTTCTACATGCTGCAAGATGGAGATGGCCAGAAGCGTAGTCTTCGACAGGACTAGCTATCCCCCTTTTATTCTGGCATTCTGCAGTTCAGTCCACTGATATGCCCCTTTACACATATACCCATGCATATGTAGTATAGCTCCTTGCTTGCGAGTACTTTGGATGAGTACTCACGGTTGCTTCTCTCCCTCTTTTCCCCCTTTCCTTTCTATCTGGTTGTCGCAACCAGATGTTGGAGCCCAGGAGCCAGACGCCACCGTCGACGACGACACCTACGACACTGGAGGTGCCTACTACTACGTGCAGGCCGCGGACGACGACCAGGAGTAGTTAGGAGGATCCCAGGCAGGAGGCCTGCGCCTCGTTCGATCTGTATCCCAGTTTGTGCTAGCCTTCTTAAGGCAAACTTGTTTAACTTATGTCTGTACTCAGATATTGTTGCTTCCGCTGACTCGTCTGTGATCGAGCACTTGTATTCGAGCCCTCGAGGCCCTGGCTTGTATTATGATGCTTGTATGACTTATTTATGTTTTAGAGTTGTGTTGTGATATATTCCCGTGAGTCCCTGATCTTGGTCGTACACATTTGCGTGCATGATTAGTGTACGGTCAAATCTGGGGCGTCACAACGGGGGTGTTCGGGATGAATCTAATTACTCTTGATCCAATTGTTTGGTCCTTGAAGGAGGTGTTTAGCGCAATGAACCAGGCAATCGGACTATGTGGCTTTATCACCCTCACTTAGCCATAGGAGTTTGACAATAAAAATTTAGGCGCAGCCCCTAGTATCCTAACTAGGGTGCTGTACACACCTAATCGGATAAGAGCCGATTCATCGCATAGTGCGGAAATAATCGCTAAGATTTGAAACCTCCGAAGAGCTGACCGGCTCATGCCGCATCATGACAGTCAGTTTTCGGCTTTCTCTACTGAGGTGCTCATCCGGATGAACCAGGACACAATCGCAGTAGTTCTCCCTTTACTACCCTAGCCGATATAGCGGAACGTAAGGTAGTAGGCACAGGAGCCTCAACCCAACTATTGACCAAAGACATGATTCGGAGCCGATCCATATAATGCTAAATTTGGGGTGCCGAACTATACTATAAAAAGTGTTCGGACTTTGTTGTCGTATTATGGGGCGCAATGAAAGCCCTCGCGGATTAAAGCGTACCAAAGTGTATGGGTGCAATTTGAGAAGATTAACAAAATAAAATGAAGTAGTAAGCTAATGCCACGTAAGTTGGGCCGCAAACTGTTTCCATTATAGTTTGATTAATACGTCAAAGCATATTTGTACAAGTAGTGCAATAAGCAACATGGCTATTAATAAGCAACAACCAAGGGGGAGCTGCGTGTGGGGCCTGAAAACAGGTAGAGTGATCGTTAAAGAGACCACCTAGAAATTCCCTGATACGCCAGTGCTACTTGTCGTCTTGGTGTATATATCCTTTTGAAAGGACCGGTGATCAGGTCGTCAGAAAAAGCCTGTGTGAAAGAAACCTGAAAAGGAAGAAAAAAAGAAAAAGTGAAAGTATGTGTGTCCAGGGGAGGTCGAGCCATATTATGGATCACGATCTAGTTATGCCTCCGTCTATGCCCATGATATTTTGAGTGCGTAGTTATGTACGCGCGGTACGAATGCCACCGCTTGGTCGGGACTAGGACGGAGGCCAAATTGCTAGTTGAGCTCTTGACGAGCTGGGGTGTCCTGTTGCAGAGTAGTCCGAACTCGTTTGATAGTGTCCGAGAGCTCGGCCGCCAAATTAAGGTTCTGCTTGAAAAGGCCGCTCTATACTTCTGCTGCTAAAGCAGCAGTATGCTCCTCGGTACGGAGGGAGCGTTCCGTGTTTCCATTGACTGTTATGACGCCGCGTGGTCCGGGCATCTTGAGCTTGAGATAAGCATAGTGTGGCACTGCGTTGAATCGAGCAAATGCGGTTCATCCAAGCAGTGCGTGATAGCCACTGTGGAAGGGGACGATATCAAAGATCAACTCTTCGCTTCGGAAGTTGTCCGGTGATCCGAAGACAACCTCTAGTGTGATTGAGCCCGTACAACGGGCCTCCACACCTGGTATGACTCCTTTAAAGGTAGTCTTTGTGGGCTTGTTCCTTGAGGGATTAATGCCCGTTTTGCACACTGTATCCTGATAGAGCAGGTTCAGGCTGCTGCCACAATCCATGAGGACTCGCGTGAGATTGAATCCATCAATGATTGGGTCGAGGACAAGTGCGGATGAACCGCCATGTCGGATACTGGTTGGATGATCCCTGCGATCGAAAGTGATCGGGCAGGAAGACCATGGGCTGAACTTTGGGGCGACTGGCTCCATCGCGTAGACGTCCCTGAGCGCGCGCTTGCGCTCCCTCTTGGGGATATGTGTAGCGTATATCATATTCACCGTTTTAACTTGGGGGGGGGGGGATTCTTTTGTCCCCCTGAGTTTGGCGGACGGGACTCCTCGTCATCGTCCTTGCTTTGCGACCCCTTCTCCTTATTCTCGGCATTTAACTTGCCGGCCTGTTTAAAAACCCAACAGTCTATGTTGGTATGATTGGCTGGTTTGTCTGGGGTGCCATGGATCTGGCATGGACGATCGAGTATGCGGTCCAAGCTGGATGGTCCCGGATTGTTTCTTTTATATGGCTTCTTCCACTGACCAGACTTGGAGCCATGGAATCCGGCGTTGACTACCGTGTCATCGGTATTGTCACCATTGCTTTGACGCTCGTGCCTGTTGCGTCGGGGCTTGTGATAACCCACAAGTATAGGGGACCGCAACAGTTTTCGAGGGTAGAGTATTCAACCCACATTTATTTATTCGACCCAAGGGGAGCCAAAGAATATTCTCAAGTATTAGCAGTTGAGTTGTCAATTCAACCACACCTGGATAACTTAATATCTGCAGCAAAGTATTTAGTAGCAATGTAGTATGGAAGTAACGGTAACGGTGGCAAAAGTAACAGTAGCAGTTTTGTAGTAATTGTAACAGTGGCAACGGAAAAGTAACTAAGCAAATATCAATATGTGAAAAGCTCGTAGGCATTGGATCAGTGATGGATAATTATGTCGGATGCCATTATTCATGCAACAGTTATAACATAGGGTGACACAGAACTAGCTCTAGTTCATCAATGTAATGTAGGCATGTATTTCGAATATAGTCATACGTGCTTATGGAAAAGAACTTGCATGACATCTTTTGTCCTACCCTCCCGTGGCAGCGGGGTCCTATTGGAAACTAAGGGATATTAAGGCCTCCTTTTAATAGAGTACCGGACCAAAGCATTAACACTTAGTGAATACATGAACTCCTCAAACTACGGTCATCACCGGGAGTGGTCCCGATTATTGTCACTTCGGGGTTGCTGGATCATAACACATAGTAGGTGACTAATGACTTGCAAGATAGGATCAAGAACTCACATATATTCATGAAAACATAATAGGTTCAGATCTGAAATCATGGCACTCGGGCCCTAGTAACAAGCATTAAGCATAGCAAAGTCATAGCAACATCAATCTCAGAACATAATGGATACTAGGGATCAAACCCTAACAAAACTAACTCGATTACATGATAAATCTCATCCAACCCATCACCGTCCATCAAGCCTATGATGGAATTACTCACGCACGGTGGTGAGCATCATGAAATTGGTGATGGAGGATGGTTGATGATGACGACAGCGACGGATTCCCCTCTCCGGAGCCCCGAACGGACTCCAGATCAGCCCTCCCGAGAGAGATTAGGGCTTGGCGGCGGCTCCGTATCGTAAAACGCGATGAATCCTTCTGTCTAATTTTTTTCTCCCCGAACGTGAATATATGGAGTTGGAGTTGAGGTCGGTGGAGCACCAGGGGGTCCACTAGGCAGGGGGCGCGCCCCCACCCTCGTGGACAGGGTGTGGCCCCCTGGTCTTGATTCTTTCGCCAGTATTTTTTATAAATTCCAAAAATATTCTCCGTGAAGTTTCAGGTCATTCCGAGAACTTTTATTTCTGCACAAAAATAACACCATGGCAGTTCTGCTGAAAACAGCGTCAGTCCGGGTTAGTTCCATTCAAATCATTAGAGTCCAAACAAGGGCAAACGTGTTTGGAAAAGTAGATATGATGGAGACGTATCAACTCCCCCAAGCTTAAACCTTTGCTTGTCCTCAAGCAATTCAGTTGACAAACTGAAAGTGATAAAGAAAAACTTTTACAAACTCTGTTTGCTCTTGTTGTTGTAAATATGTAAAGCCAGCATTCAAGTTTTCAGCAAAGATTATGAACTAACCATATTCACAATGACACTTAGGTCTCATGTTTACTCATATCAATGGCATAATCAACTAGAGAGCAATAATAATAAATCTCGGATGACAACACTTTCTCAAAACAATCATAATATGATATAACAAGATGGTATCTCGCTAGCCCTTTCTGACACCGCAAAACATAAATGCAGAGCACCTCTGAAGATCAAGGACTGACTAAACATTGTAATTCATGGTAAAAGAGATCCGGTCATAGTCATACTCAATGTAAATTAATAGTAATGGATGCAAATGACAGCGGTGCTCTCCAACTGGTGCTTTTTAATAAGAGGATGATGACTCAACATAAAAGTAAATAGATTGGCCCTTTGTAGAGGGAAGCAAGGATTTGTAGAGGTGCGAGAGCTCGATTTTTGAAATATAGATAAATAATATTTTGAGCGGCATACTTTCATTGTCAACATAACAACCGAGAGATCTCGATATCTTCCATGCTTAGGCAGTTCCCAAGCAGAATGGTAAAATTTATACTCCCCCGCCACCAACAAGCATCAATCCATGGCTTGCCCAAAACAACGGGTGCCACCAACTAACAACAATCCTGGGGGAGTTTTGTTTGCAATTATTTTGATTTGGTTTGAGCATGGGACTGGGCATCCCGGTGACCAGCCATTTTCTCGTGAGTGAGGAGCGGAGTCCACTCCTCTTGAGAATAACCCGCCTAGCATGGAAGATACAAACAGCCCTAGTTGATACATGAGCTATTCGAGCATACAAAACATAATTTCATTTTAAGGTTTAGAGTTTGGCACATACAAATTTACTTGGAACGGCAGGTAGATACCGCATATAGGAAGGTATGGTGGACTCATATGGAATAACTTTGGGGTTTATGGAAGTGGATGCACAAGCAGTATTCCCGCTTAGTACAAGTGAAGGCTAGAAAGAGACTGGGAAGCGACCAACTAGAGAGCGACAACAGTCATGAACATGCATTAAAATTAATAAACATTGAGTGCAAGCATGAGTAGGATATAATTCACCATGAACATAAATATCATGGAGGCTATGTTGATTTTGTTTCAACTACATGCGTGAACATGTGCCAAGTCAAGCCACTTAAATCGTTCATAGGAGGATACCACCCTATCATACCACATCACAACCATTTTAATAGCATGTTGGCACGCAAGGTAAACCATTATAAACTCCTAGCTAATTAAGCATGGCATAAGCAACTATAATCTCTAGTTGTCATTGCAAACATGTTCCATTCATAATAGGCTGAATCAGGAATGATGAACTAATCATATTTACAAAAACAAGAGAGGCCGAGTTCGTACCAGCTTCTCTCATCTCAATCAGTCCATTATATATCGTCATTATTGCCTTTCACTTGCACGACCGAACGGTGTGGATAATAATAATAGTGCACATGCATTGGACTAAGCTAGAATCTGCAAGCATTTTAATACAAGGGAGAAGACAAGGTAATATGGCTCTTGGTTAAATCAACAATAATGCATATAAGAGCCACTTCAACATTTTCATCATGGTCTTCTCCTCTCGACCCCCACAGAAAAGAAAGGAAATAAAACTATTTACACGGGAAAGCTCCCAACAAGCAAAAGAAGAATGAGAAATCTTTTTGGGTTTTCTTTTAATTACTACTACTACAGGCATGAAAAGTAAACTAGCTAAAAGCTACAACTAAATTTTTTGGTTCTTCTTAAGGGTTTTTCAAACACACAAGAAGAAAGCATAAAAAGGAAAATAAACTAGCATGGATAGTACAATGAAAGAGTATGAGCACCGACAGCTAGAATGAGTGTGTGAACATGAATGTAATGTCGGTGAGAAATACGTACTCCCCTAAGCTTAGACTTTTGGCCTAAGTTGGTCTATGCCCATGGATCAAAGTTGTAGCTGGGGTCGTACTGTGATGCAGCAGCTATTGCCTCGTGAGTTGCAGCTTGGAGGCGAGTTGCCTCCGTCCTCCTCTCGTACTCGGTCGCCTCCTCCCTGGTTATAATATATCTCCCTTTTGTCTGAAAGTCAAAGAAACCAGGAGCAGGGAGAGCAACATGGACAGTGCGACGTCTGTCAAAGATTAATCGGTACTGGAGGAACTGTTCATTCCTCTCAACAAACTGATGGCGAACCATAGCATCATAATCTAAATAAGCAGGAGGCAATTCCATATCATTTTCATGTATGGGTATCTCAAGATAATTAGCCACACGGGTTGCATAAATTCCACCAAACAAATCTCCACTAATACTGTTATTATGCAACCTACGTGCAACAATGGCCCCCAAGTTATATTGTCTATCTCCTAACACAGCACTCTTGAGAACACTAAGATCTGGAACACACATGTGGCATGCCTCATCCTTACCATTTATGCATCTACCTATAAAGAGAGCAAAATAATGTATAGCAGGAAAATGAATGCTCCCTATGGTGGCTTGTGTTATTTCTCTAGATTCCCCCATAGTGATACTAGCAAGAAAATCTTTTAAACTCAGATTTGCAAGGTTCACTAGCACTACCCCATTGCGGGAGTTTACAAGCAGTATTAAAATCTTCTAAGTCCATGGTATAAGATTTATTATAGAGATCAAATAGGACAGCGTGAGAATTGCGGGATGATGTAAATTTAAATCTTCTCACAAATAGTAAGGTGGTAGTATTGAGGGCACTTATCTAACATGAAGCCCTTGAGTTCAGCATTATGCACATACGCGTCAAATTCATCCTTAATTCCTGCTTGGACCATGAAATTTTCTGACGGCCTTTCACAAGGCCGTACTTGAGCTTCTCTTGATGGTTCATGGTCCGGCTCACGTATTGCGGGCCTGGGTCCTTGCTTCCTTGAGGAACCACCTTGGTACATTTTCCTAAACATATTTCTTCCTCTGAAAAATTTCTGAAAATTTTAGTGACTCAAAATAAAAGTGAACGAAACTCAACAAAATTGATAGCAACTACTCCCACAAGTGCCTAGAGACTATATCATGCATTATAACTACTCGGGACCAAATAAATTTGACATGCAAGCTCAAGAACAGGGTCACCTAAGCAGCAAAAAATTGCAATGAATAAAGCACTAGAACAAAAACTAATTGGACCATTGGAGGAGTCACATACCAAAGAATAATCCTCCAAAGCAATTTTATGAATGGAGCTTTGAGCAAGGAGATCGAAAATCGCAGCAAAACGAGCAAGAACACGGGTTTGAGCTGGTGGATGATTTTTTCTGGAGGAAGACGGAGTGTGTGGGTGCTGGAGTAAGTGGAGGGGGCCACCAGGGGCCCACGAGGCAGGGGGCGCGCCCAGGGGGGTAGGGCGCGCCCTGGACCCTCGTGGCCAGGTGGTTGCCCCTCTGGTGTGTTCTCAGTGCCAGATATTCTTAAATATTCTACAAAAAATCATATTTCAATTTCAGGGCATTTGGAGAACTTCTATTTTTGGGGTATTTTTTTTATTGCAAGGTTAATTCAGAAAACAGACAGAAAATACTATTTTTGCTTTATTTAATCTAAATAACAGAAAGTAAAAAGAGGGTACAGAGAGTTGTGCTTTCTAACTTCATCCATCTCATGCTCATCAAAAGGAATCCACTAACAAGGTTGATCAAGTCTTGTTAACAAATTCATTCCGATTCGCATGAAACCGGAGAATTTTCAAATAGCGCTAGGTTACCTCAACGGGGATATGCACGTCCCCAATAATAAGAATATCATATTTCTTCTTGATAGTAGAAGAGGAAATTTAAAACCTCCAATAATAATCGATGGAAATCTTCCAATAGAATTGATACTGTGGACTTGAGGTTGTTTCCTCGGAAAGTGTACCGTATGCTCATTACCATTAACATGAAAAGTGACATTGCCTTTGTTGCAGTCAATAACAGCCCCTGCAGTATTCAAGAAGGGTCTACCAAGAATAATCGACATACTATCATCCTCGGGAATATCAAGAATAACAAAGTCCGTTAAAATAGTAACGTTTGCAACCATAACAGGCACATCGTCACAAATACCGACATGTATAGCAGTTGATTTATCAGCCATTTGCAAAGATATTTCAGTAGGTGTCAACGTATTCAAATCAAGTCTACGATATAAAGAGAGAGGCATAACACTAACACCGGCTCCAAGATCACATAAAGCAGTTCTAACATAGTTTCTTTTAATGGAGCATGGTATAGTTGGTACTCCTGGATCCCCTAGTTTATTTGGTATTCCACCTTTAAAAGTATAATTAGCAAGCATGGTGGTAATTTCAGCTTCTAGTATCTTTCTTTTATTTGTAACAATGTCCTTCATGTACTTAGCATAAGGATTCATTTTAAGCATATCAGTCAAACGCATACACAAAAAGATAGATCTAATCATTTCAGCAAAGCGCTCAAAATCCTCATCATCCTTTTTCATGGATGGTTTAGGAGGAAAAGGCATGGGTTTCTGGACCCATGGTTCTCTTTCTTTACCGTGCTTCCTAGCAACAAAGTCTCTCTTATCATAACGTTGATTCTTTGATTGTGGGTTATCAAGACCAACAGCAGGTTCAATTTCTACATCATTGTTATTGCTAGGTTGAGTATCAACATGAACATCATCATTAACATTATCACTAGGTTCATGTTCATCACCAGATTGTGTTTCAGCATCAGAAATAGAAATATCATTGGGATTCTCAGGTGTGTCAACAACAGGTTCACTAGAAGCATGCAAAGTCCTATCATTTTTCTTTTTCTTCTTTTTAGAAGGACTAGGTGCATGTACATTAGTTCTCTGAGAATCTTGCTCAATTCTCTTAGGGTGACCCTCAGGATACAAAGGTTCCTGAGTCATTTTACCCCCTCTAGTCATAACTCTAACAGCATTATCATTTTTCTTACTATTTAATTCATTGAGCAAATCATTTTGAGCTTTAAGTACTTGTTCTACTTGACTGGTAACCACAGAAGCATGTTTGCTAATAAGTTTAAGTTCACCTTTAACTCTAGACATATAATCACTCAAGTGTTCAATCATATAAGCATTGCGTTTCAATTGTCTACCAACATAAGTGTTGAAGTTTTCTTGTTTAACAATAAAATTATCAAACTCATCTAAGCATTGGCTAGCAGACTTATAACGAGGAATATCACCTTCATCAAATCTATAGAGAGAATTTACCTTTACTACCTGTGTTGGGTTATCAAGACCATGTATTTCTTCAACAGGCGGCAAATTAAGACCATGTATTTCTTCTATAGGAGGTAAATTCTTAACATCATCAGCTTTAATACCTTTTTCTTTCATGGATTTCTTTGCCTCTTGCATATCTTCAGGACTGAGAAATAGAATACCCATTTTCTTTGTAGTTGGCTTAGGAGTTGGTTTAGGAAGTGTCCAATTATTTTCATTAGTCAGCATATTATTCAATAGCAATTTAGCTTGATTGTCTGTTCTTTCCCTGAAAACACAACCAGCACAACTATCCAGGTGGTCTCTGGAAGCATCGGTTAGTCCATCATAAAAGATATCAAGTATTTCATTTTTCTTGAGAGGATGATCATGCAAAGCATTAAGTAATTCGAGAAGCCTCCCCCAAGCTTGTGGGAGACTCTCTTCTTCAATTTGCACAAAATTATATATTTCCCTTAAGGCAGCTTGTTTCTTATGAGCGGGGAAATATTTAGCAGAGAAGTAATAAATCATATCCTGGGGACTACGCACACAACCAGGATCAAGAGAATTAAACCATGTTTTAGCATCACCCTTTAACGAGAACGAAAATAATTTAAGGATATAGTAGTAGCGAGTTTTCTCATCATTAGCGAATAGGGTGGCTATATCATTTAATTTAGTAAGATGTGCCACAACAGTTTCAGATTCATAGCCATAAAAAGGATCAGATTCAACCAAAGTAATTATCTCAGGATCAATAGAGAAATCATAATCCTTATCAGTAATACAGATAGGTGAAGTAGCAAAAGCAAGGTCATATTTCATTCTAGCATTCAAAGATTTTTCTTTCAGCTTAGCTAACAATTTCTTAAGATCATTTTTCTACCATTGCAAGCAAGAAAATATCTAGCAGTTTCTTCATCCATAACATAACCCTCAGGCACAACAGGCAATTCATATCTAGGGGGAGAATCTTCATCATCACTTTCATCAATATTATCAGTTTCAATAATTTCATTCTCTCTAGCCCTAGCAAGTTGTTCATCAAGAAATCCACCTAGTGGCACAGTATTATCAAGCATAGAAGTAGTTTCATCATAAGTATCACGCATAGCAGAAGTGGTATCATCAATAACGTGCGACATATCAGAATTAATAGCAGAAACAGGTTTAGGTGTCGCGAGCTTGCTAAAAACAGAAGGTGAATCAAGTGCAGAGCTAGATGGCAGTTCCTTACCTCCCCTCGTAGTTGAGGGATAAATCTTGGTTTTCTTGTCTTTCAAGTTCCTCATAGTGATCAACAGATATAAATCCCAAGTGACTCAAAGAATAGAGCTATGCTCCCCGGCAACGGCGCCAGAAAATAGTCTTGATAACCCACAAGTATAGGGGATCGCAACAGTTTTCGAGGGTAGAGTATTCAACCCAAATTTATTGATTCGACACAAGGGGAGCCAAAGAATATTCTCAAGTATTAGCAGTTGAGTTGTCAATTCAAGCACACCTGGATAACTTAATATCTGCAGCAAAGTATTTAGTAGCAAAGTAGTATGGAAGTAACGGTAATGGTGGCAAAAGTAACAGTAGCAGTTTTGTAGTAATTGTAACAGTGGCAATGGAAAAGTAACTAAGCAAAAATCAATATGTGAAAAGCTCGTACGCATTGGATGAGTGATGGATAATTATGTCGGATGCCATTATTCATGCAACAGTTATAACATAGGGTGACACAGAACTAGCTCTAGTTCATCAATGTAATGTAGGCATGTATTTCGAATACAGTCATACGTGCTTATGGAAAAGAACTTGCATGAAATCTTTTGTCCTACCCTCCCGTGGCAGCGGGGTCCTATTGGAAACTAAGGGATATTAAGGCCTCCTTTGAATAGAGTACCGGACCAAAGCATTAACACTTAGTGAATACATGAACTCCTCAAACTACGGTCATCACCGGGAGTGGTCCCGATTATTGTCACTTCGGGGTTGCTGGATCATAACACATAGTAGGTGACTAATGACTTGCAAGATAGGATCAAGAACTCACATATATTCATGAAAACATAATAGGTTCAGATCTGAAATCATGGCACTCGGGCCCTAGTGACAAGCATTAAGCATAGCAAAGTCATAGCAACATCAATCTCAGAACATAATGGATACTAGGGATCAAACCCTAACAAAACTAACTCGATTACATGATAAATCTCATCCAACCCATCACCGTCCAGCATGCCTATGATGGAATTACCTACGCACGGCGGTGAGCATCATGAAATTGGTGATGGAGGATGGTTGATGATGACGACGGCGACGGATTCCCCTCTCCGGAGCCCCGAACGGACTCCAGATCAGCCCTTTCGAGAGAGATAGGGCTTGGCAGCGGCTCCGTATCGTAAAACGCGATGAATCCTTCTCTTTGATTTTTTTCTCCCCGAACGTGAATATATGGAGTTGGAGTTGAGGTCGGTGGAGCACCAGGGGGTCCATGAGGCAGGGGGCGCGCCCAGGGGGGCAGGCGCGCCCCCACCCTCGTGGACAGGGTGTGGGCCCCTGGTCTTGATTCTTTCACCAGTATTTTTTATAAATTCCGAAAATATTATCCGTGAAGTTTCAGGTCATTCCGAGAACTTTTATTTCTGCACAAAAATAACACCATGGCAGTTTCGCTGAAAACATTGTCAGTCCGAGTTAGTTCCATTCAAATCATGCAAGTTGGAGTCCAAAACAAGGGCAAACGTGTTTGGAAAAGTAGATACGATGGAGACGTATCAGCTTGCCGTTGCTGTTTTTGGCCTCAGAGGTGCCCGCTTCACTTGCTGTGTTGTTGCTACGGGCTAGACAACTATCCTCGCCCGCAGAAAAGCGGGTCAGGAGTGCCGTGAGGGCTGCCATGGACTTCGGTTTTTCTTGGCCGAGGTGACGGGCGAGCCATTCGTCGCGGATGCTATGCTTAAAGGCCGCTAGGGCTTCGGCATCCGGACAATCGATGATCTGGTTCTATTTAGTTAGGAACCTAGTCCAGAATTTCCTAGCTGACTCTCCAGGCCGTTGAACTATGTGACTTAAGTCATCAGCATCTGGAGGTCGTACATATGTACCCTGGAAGTTTTCGCGGAAGGCGTCTTCCAAGTCCTCCCAGCTGCCAATAGAGTTTTCAGGCAGACTGTTTAACCAGTGCCGAGCTGGCCCTTTGAGTTTTAGCGGGAGGTATTTGATGACGTGAAGGTCATCACCGCGGGCCATATGAATATGGAGAAGGAAATCCTCAATCCATACCGCGGGGTCTGTTGTTCCATCATTTGATTCGATATTGACGGGTTTAAACCCTTCAGGGAATTCATGCTCCATTACTTCATCAATGAAGCAGAGGGGGTGTGCGGCGCCTTTGTATCGGGCCAAGTCGCGACGTAGCTTGGATGTAGTCTGTCTGCGGTTTTCGGCCTGGGCGTGGCTATATTTGTCACGCCCGGCCAGATGGCCGTCATCCCGTGTCAGGGCGCGCCCCCTCGATCCATAGATCGATATGGTCTGACCTGTTCTGTTCTTTAGGTCCTGCCGCAGGTCATATGTATAACCCCGAGCTGTTTGATCTCTTCCCTTACAGTGAGGTGGGACGGACTAGTGTTTGGCTTGAGGTGCCATTTTATCCCGGCCATGTGGTGGTCGGTCAGTTGCATTACGCGCTGATGGTACGAGCTCCAACGCCTCGTCATCGAATTGGGTAACAATTTGCACTTCGGGTAACTTTTGGTTGGGCACTCGGGGCCGTATTATTCGGCTGCCAGGACATTAGTTCACCTGTCATTGAGCAGATCCTGATCAGCTTGAAGCTCCTGCTGCCTCTTTTTCAGGCTTCTTGCAGTGGTGATTAGCCGGTGCTTGAAGCGCTCCTGTTCGAGAGGTTCCTCAGGTATGATGAAGTCTTCATCGCCGAGGCTCACCTCGTCCTCGGAGGGCAGTAGATAATTGCCGTCCTCCGAGTCTTCGTTTATAGCCTGTTCATCAGGGCTAACTTGCCCATCTTCCCGATCGTCCTGTTCGGCAGTTTGCTCGTCGGGATTTTCTCTGTCTTCGGCATCGTTCGAAGTGTTATCGTCTCCTGTGCCGGTGTTGCTGTCTTTTCTGCGGCGTGATTGAGAGCGGCGCCGCTGATGTCGGTGCTTTGGTTGTATCTCAGGAGGTTCATCCTCAACTGGATCTTCCTTGTCATCACCGCTATTCTCTTTGGGTGCATCCACCATGTATACGTCGTATGAGGAGGTGGCCGTCCAACGTCCGATAAACGGTGGGTTTTCGGCCTGCTCCTCTCCAGCATCGTCGTCCACACCGTCGGTGTCCTCGGAGCCGTAATTAAGCATGTCGGTTGAGTCTTCGACAGTGGCTATTAAGTGGGAGGTGGGAGGGAAGCAAAATTCCCCGTCACCAGCCCCCGGCTCAAACCGGATATAATTCGGCTGTGAGTCCCCTGCTAAGGAGAGGGTTTTTAATGAGTTTAGCACATCACCTAAAGGTGAGTGCCAGAAAATGTTCACGGCGCTGAATTCAATGATCGGCGCCTCATCAGGCTCAATGGCCGCGGATGGACGTGGTTCGGAACCTATGGCCGGAGACGAATCCGAGGTTCCAGTGACGCAGATCCCGCTCGAGGTTGGGTCTGTGTGCGGCTCCAACGCCGCCGAGTCTGCGGCTTCCGTGGCGGGGTTGAGCTTCCCGTCCTCGGATGGCGCGATCTACTCCGGATCTAGGGCCAGAGCGGTTACAGGCGCTATCCCCTGGGCGTGGTCTGATGACAGATTTAAGTCATGTTCATCGCGGTGGCAGGGAGCGGCTGCCGTGGGCGCGAATCCATCGAAGATCAAGTCTCCGCGGATATCAGCGACGTAGTTCAAGCTTCCAAATCTGACCTGATGGCCAGGGGTGTAGCTGTCGATCTGCTCTATATGGCCAAGCGAGTTAGCCCGCAGTGCGAAGCCGCCGAATACGAAGATCTGTCCGGGGAGGAAGTCTTCTCCCTGGACGGTATTGTTGTAGATGATTGACGGGGCCATCAAACCTTTTGCAGACGATGCAGCGGAACTCTCAATGAAAGCACCAATGTCGGTGTCAAAACCGGCGGATCTCGGGTAGGGGGTCCCGAACTGTGCGTCTAAGGTCGATGGTAACAGGAGACGGGGGACACAATGTTTACCCAGGTTTGGGCCCTCTCTAAGGAGGCAATACCCTACTTCCTGCTTGATTGATCTTGATGAATATGAGTATTACAAGAGTTGATCTACCTCGAGATCGTAGTGTCTAAAACCCTAAAAGTCTAGCCTGTATGACTATGATTATTGATTATCCCTACAGACTAAGCCCTTCGGTTTATATAGACACCGGAGGGGACTAGGGTTATACAAAGTCGGTTACAGAGAAAGGAATCTTCACATCAGGGAACCAAGCTTGCCTTCCATGGCAAGGAGAGTCCCATTCGGACACGGGAGAGAGTCTTCGGTCTTGTATCTTCACAGCCCATCAGTCCGGCCTACGTACTATAGTCCGAACGCCCGAGGACCCTTAATCCAGGACTCCCTCAAGGGCCTTCTGAGGTTTGGGCACGGCAACTTTGGCCTGCTTCGGGGCCTTTTCTGATGGCTCGGGAGTGGACGTTCGAGCGGATTTTGGAATCTTTGCACTCGACGCGGCCGCCTTGCCACGTTCCCCCGCAGGATCTTGCAACTGTTTGGAACGTCGTTCAGAGCGGGGCGGCGAGTTGACTTCCTCACTGCTACCAGAATCCTTGCTGTCCTCGTTGCTTTCATCCTCAGATTGCCAGTCGACGCTTCCTCCATCGCTCTCCACTCCCTCCTGGTGCTGCTCCCCATTTGGCATCGAGTACATCTTAGTATAAATCTGCAAGACACAAGCTACAAGTATCAGTCGGATTCGAGAGCAATTGCAGATCGAAAAGAGAAAACACTCGGTATATTGAGTCTGACCTCTTCTAGCTCATGGTCAGTGTCGAATGGCAGAATCCTCCTGGACCCCGTGGGGTTATCCTTGTTCCCAGTGATGATCCGCAACCGTTGAGCCACTATCTGCTCAGCAACCTCCTCCGGGTGGACCCGAGCGGTGTCTTCAGGGCCCGAGTACATCCACATCGGATGATTGATACATCTCCAACATATCTATAATTTTTTTATTGTTCCATGCTATATTATATTCTGTTTTGGATGTTTAACAGGCTTTATTATAAGCTTTTATTTTGGGACTAACCTATCAACCGGAGGCCCAGCCCAAATTGCTGTTTTTTGTGTGCCTATTTTAGTGTTTCGAAGGAAAGGAATATCAAACGGAGTCCAAACGGAATGAAACCTTTGGGAGAGTTATTTTTGGAACAAACATGATCCAGAGGACTTGGAGTGGACGTCAAGAAATCACCGAGGAGGCTCCGAGGCAGGGGGAGCGCCCTCCACCCTCGTGGGCCCCTCGTAGCTCCACCGACCTACTTCTTCCTCCTATATATACCTACGTACCCCCAAACCATCAGAGATGGAGCCAAAACCCTATTTCCACTGCCACAACCTTCTGTACCTGTGAGATCCCATCTTGGGGCCTTTTCCGGCGCTCCGCAGGAGGGGGCATCGATCAAGGAGGGCTTCTACATCAACACCATAGCCTCTCCGATGATGTGTGAGTAGTTTACCTCAGACCTTGGCGTCCATAGTTATTAGTTAGATGGCTTCTTCTCTCTCTTTGGATCTCAATACAAATTTCTCCTCGATTCTCTTGGAGATCTATTTGATGTAACTCTTCTTTGCGGTGTGTTTGTCGAGATCTGATGAATTGTGGGTTTATGATCAAGATTATCTATGAACAATATTTGAATCTCCTCTGAATTCTTTTATGTATGATTGGTTATCTTTGCAAGTCTCTTCGAATTATCAGTTTGATTTGGCCTACTAGATTGATCTTTCTTGCAATGGGAGAAGTGCTTAGCTTTGGGTTCAATCTTGCGGTGCTCGATCCCAGTGACAGTAGGGGAAACGACACGTATTGTATTGTTGCCATCGAGGATAAAAAGATGGGGTTTATATCATATTGCATGAATTTATCCCTCTACATCATGTCATCTTGCTTAAAGCATTACTCCGTTCTTATGAACTTAATACTCTAGATGCATGCTGGATAGCGGTCGATGTGCAGAGTAATAGTAGTAGATGCAGGCAGGAGTCGGTCTACTTGTCACGGACGTGATGCCTATATACATGATCATACCTAGATATTCTAATAACTATGCTCAATTCTATCAATTGCTCGAAAGTAATTTGTTCACCCACCGTAATACTTATGTTATCTTGAGAGAAGCCACTAGTGAAACCTATGGACCCCAGGTCTGTCTTCCATCATATTAATCTCCCGTCAACAAGCTATTTCTGGCGCCGTTTATTTTGCTTTCCTTACTTTTAGTCTTTATCATAAAAATACCAAAAATATTATCTTATCATCTCTATCAGATCTCACTCTCGTAAGTGACCGTGAAGGGATTGACAACCCCTTTATCGCGTTGGTTGCGAGGTTCTTATTTGTTTGTGTAGGTGCGTGGGACTCGAGCGTGGTCTCCTACTGGATTGATACCTTGGTTCTAAAAAACTGAGGGAAATACTTACGCTACTTTACTTCATCACCCTTCCCTCTTCAAGGGAAAACCAACGCAGTGCTCAAGAGGTAGCAATGATCACGTGCTTGGAGAGGCTGGATGCGTCGACTGAGGAACACCTCCAACAGATCCATGCCAGTCACACCCTCCTGGACTAAGTTAACGACTTGGTCAACTAAAAGGGACACCTCACCTTTCTCCTTTGTGGTCACAATCGATGAAGAAGGTTGACGGAGTCTCTCCGTAGTGAAAGGGGGGAGGCCAGTCGACTGGCCAGGAGTCCGGTTATCTTTGCAGTAGAACCAGGTCGACTGCCATCCTCTGACTGACTTGGGAAGGGTCATGGGAGGAAAGTGCTTCTACCCCTAGTTTGAATCCCTAAACCCCCACACATCTGGATCACGTGCGTCTTTTCGTCAGTCGGATTTGCTTTCTTGATCGTTTGAGAACGGCAAGTGAAGATGTGTTTGAATAGGCCCCGGTGTGGTGGGCAGCCCAGGAAGTTTTCGCACAACGAGATGTACGCAGCAAGATACATGATTGTGTTAAGGGGAAATGGTGAATCCGAGCACCAAAAAAGTTCAAGAAACCCCGAAAGAACGGACGCGGGGGAAGGGAACAATCTCGATCGACGTGGGTGGTGAGGAGGACACGCTCACCCTCGCGTGGCTAGGGCTCGGATTCCCCCTCCGGCAGCCTCCAAGACCCATCAACAATCAATACCCGTATCACAAGCCGATCAAGAGAAAACTACTTTCACTTGTCCTTTTGGAACTTATGCTTATAGACGTATGCCCTTTGGTTTATGTAATGCACCTGCTACCTTTCAAAGATGTATGACTGCTATATTCTCTGACTTTTGTGAAAAGATTGTTGAGGTTTTCATGGATGATTTTTTAGTTTACGAAACTTCTTTTGATGATTTCTTAAGCAACCTTGATCGAGTTTTGTAGAGATGTGAACAAACCAATCTTGTCTTGAATTGGGAGAAGTGCCACTTTATGGTGAATGAAGGTATTGTCTAGGGGCATAAAATTTCTGAGCGAGGTATTGAAGTAGATAAAGCTAAAGTTCATGCAATTGAGAAAATGTCATGTCCTAAAGATATTAAAGGCATAAGAAGTTTCCTTGGTCATGTTGGTTTCTATAGGAGGTTTATTAAAGACTTCTCTAAAACTTCTAGGCCTCTTACTAATCTCTTGCAAAAAGATGTTCCATTTGTTTTTTATGATGATTGTGTAGAAGCCTCTGAAACACTTAAGAAAGCCTTAACTTGTGCACCCATTGCTCAACCACCTGATTGGAAGTTGCCTTTTGAAATTATGTGTGATGCTGGTGATTATGTTGTTGGTGCTATTCTAGTACAAAGAGTTGATAATAAATTAAATGTTATCCATTATGGTAATAAAACTCTAGACAGTGCCCAAAGAAATGATGCTACTACTGAGAAAGAATTTTTAGCAGTTATGTTTGCATGTGATAAATTCAGATCCTACAATGTTGATTCTAAAGTAATTGTTCACATAGATCATGCTGTCATTAAATACCTTATGGAAAATAAAGATGGTAAACCTGGACTCATTAGGTGGGTTCTTTTGCTTCAAGAATTTGACTTGCATATTACTGATAGGAAGGGAGGTGAGAATCCCGTAGCTGATAACTTGTCTAGGTTAGAAAACATTCTTGATGACCCACTACCTATTGATGATAGTTTTCCTGATGAACAACTAGCTGTCATAAATGCTTGTTGTAATACTCCTTGGTATGCAGACTACGCTAATTACATTGTTTGCTAAATTTATACCACCTAATTTTACATACCAACAAAAGAAAAAGTTCTTCTTTGATTTGAGACACTACTTCTGGGATGACCCACATCTTTATAAAGAAGGAGTAGATGGTATTATTAGACGTTGTGTACCTGAGCATGAATAGGAACAAATCCTATGGAGGTGTCACTCCAAGGCATACAGAGGGCACCATGCTGGAGACAGAAGAATGCATAAGGTATTACAATCTGGTTTTTATTGGCCTACTCTCTTCAAGGATGCGCGTAAGTTTGTCTTATCATGTGATGAATGTCAAAGAATTGGTAATATTAGTAGGCGTCCAGAAATGCCTATGAATTATTCACTTGTTACTGAACCATTTGATGTTTGGGGATTTGACTATGTGGGATATTTTCCTTTGTCTAATGGTTATACTCATATTCTAGTTACTATTGATTATGTTATTAAGTGGGTAGAAGCTATTCCAACTAGTAGTGCCGATCACAACACATCTATTAAAATGCTTAAAGAAGTCATTTTCCCGAGGTTTGGAGTCCCTAGATATTTAAGGATTGACGGCGGTTCACATTTTATTCATGGTGCTTTCCGTAAACTCCTTGCTAAATATGATGTCAACCATAGAATTGCATCACCTTATCATCCTCGGTCTAGTGGTCAAGTTGAATTGAGCAATAGAGAAATAAAGCTCGTTTTACAAAAGACCGTAAATAGACCTAGAAAGAATTGGTCTAAGAAACTTGATGATGCATCGTGGGCATATAGAACTGCTTATAAAAAATCTTATGGGTATGTCCCCTTATAAAATGGTGTATGGAAAAGCATGTCATTTACCTCTTGAGTTAGAACATAAAGCATATTGGGCAATTAAAGAACTTAACTATGATTTCAAACTTGCCGGTGAAAAGAGGTTATTTGATATTAGTTTTCCAGATGAATGGAGGACACAGGCTTATGAAAATGCTAAGTTATTTAAAGAAAAGGTTAAAAGATGGCATGATAAAAGAATCCAAAACGGGAATTCAAAATAGGTGATCAAGTTTTATTGTACAACTCTCGTTTAAGATTCTTTGCAGGAAAGCTTCTCTCTAAATGGGAAGGACCGTATATCATTGAAGAAGTTTATCGTTCCAGAGCCATCAAGATAAAAACGCCGAACGCACTAATCCGAAGGTGGTTAATGGGCAAAGAATTAATCATTATATCTTAGGTATGCCCATTAATGTTGAAACTAATATTATCCAAACTATGACACCAGAGGAACACATAAGGGAAACCTTCCGGAATGCTCCAGAGCCCTGAAAAAGGGGTAGGTATGTGGTACGGTAAGTAAACCAACTCCAAAAGTTCCATAAAAGTATGTTCTATACATTTTGGAATATTTAAAAAATTAGGAAAATAATAAACAGTTTGAAAAGTGCACGAGGCAGCGACAAGCCCTAGGGGCGCACCCCACCCCCTGGCGCGCCCCCAGGCTTGTGGCCCCCTTGTGGACTTTCTCAATTTGTTTTTCTTCCATGTTACTTGTCGTGCATGAAAAAATTCATTATATATACTTCCCGAGGTTTTGACCATCGTATCATAGGGATATCTTATGTTCTTGTTTCGTGCTGTTTTCTGCCAGATTTTCAAGCCAGGCATCATGTCTTCCTCCTCCAACAACGTGAAGATGATGCTTGGTTGATGCAAATGGAACTCAGGAGGAAGTTCAGGAAGTCACTATGGAGGAAGATGAAGGACATTCGTTTGAGGTCCACCCTCCAGCTTCGGAGAGAGGCACTCTGGCTGGCATCCCCACTATCCTAATTCTCATCGATCAGGCAATAAGGACTACAAGCAACCATGAAGGACAAGAGGTATAAGAAGGATTTCCCCCTAGGAGGCCCTTACACAGGTTACATCAGAACAATTTCCATAAGTTGGTTCACAGTTATGGGGTTGAAAATACTCCTTGTATGCACATACCGTCCAATTGGGACATATCTCGCCCAAGAGAAAGTGATGCAAGAACAAACTCATGGGGCCGGAGAATAAACATATCCTAGCTGAGGTGGAAAAGAATACAAAGTTAATTCGTCAGGTGCTTTGGGAAATTTAGAGTCTGAGAGAGATACTCATGAGCATTGTGGAGGACAAGCCTACTACTTCATCATCGCCATCATCACCAAAGAAGGAGACTTGAGTACACGGGTATGGGCACTCCCCTTGGTTGTGCCAAGCATGGGGGAGGTGCCCCGGTATCGTGTCACCACCAATTTTATCATCGTTATCTATGTTAGTTTGATCCTTAGTTATTTCGCGAATTAAAAGAACAAAGTTTTAGTATGATCTATTTTTTGAGTGCTTGCTTAGTGATCTATCTATGTAATCATGTGCGAGATATATAATAAAGAGTAGTTTGAGTTTTACTTTGCTTTCTTGTTTCAATCTTGGCAATGAAAATAAAAGAATAAAAGATCATATGCTACTCCCATGGGGAGTAATGACTTCACATAAAAGGAGTGTAGTTGATAAAATTTGTCGGAGGTTGACAAACATAGCATTGGTCATTGGTGCAATCCATAAAAAAGTAATAAGGGAAGAGAGGTCTCACATATAAATATACTATCTTGGACATCTTTTATGATTGTGAGCCCCCACCAAATATTCTATATCAATTAGTTGACGTTGGACAAGAAAGACAACGTAATAAGTTATGGTTGTTTACAATCACATAGAAGTTATATTGTTATGGATCTCCTAACATGTGGTGCTTGTCTAGGATATTTTTCTAGCCAAAAATTCGCACTAAGTAGAGATACTACTTGTGCATCCAAAATCCTTAAACCCAGTTTCATGTCACGAGAGTCCACCAAATAAGATCCTTCAAGTAAGTTGTCATCGGTGCAAAAGCAATAAAATTTGCTCATAAATATGTATGATCTTTTATTGTAAGGGAAAGTAAGCTTTGTACGATCTTGTGATGGTGAAGAAACAAAAGCGACATACTGCATAATAAAGGTTTCTATCACAAGGGGCAATATAAAGTGATGTTCCTTTACATTACGGGTTTGCACATCCAAAAACAAAAGGCACATGGTAACCTATGTTTTCCTCTGCGAAGGGCCTATCTTTTACTTTCATGCATTTACTTTCATTTATTTTACTTTTATGCAAGAGTCATTAGTGTTTATCCTTATCCTCTTTATGTACTCTCTAGTGGCAAGCATCATGTGGTAGATAGATCTAGACATATATATCCAGTTGGATGTAGGTGATCATGAGTTATTATTGTTGACATTACCCTGGAGGTAAATAAGTTGGGAGGCGAAATCATAAGCCCCTATCTTTCTATGTGTCTAACTAAGACTTCCTGCTCTATAAATAGGCCTTGAGTGTCAGCAATCATAGAAGACTGTATGATGGTTGAGCATGTGAACTTGCTAAATAAAGCTCTAACATGGACTCTTTCTTAAAATATGATGGATTGGGATTGTTTCAATGACTAAGAACACATGTTGTTAATTTCCAATAAAGTTTATGTTCCGTACTTTAGATTGTAAATGAATTGTTACTCTAGAATGAGAAGCTTTATGATGATATATTGATGTTATGATAATGACCATGATGCTTCCATGTATGTATTTTATTTTTATCGACACCTCTCTCTAAACCCGTGGTCATGATTATCGATTTCAGTTTTCGCTTGAGGACAAGCGAGGTCTAAGCTTGGGGAGTTGATACGTCCATTTTGCATCATGTGTTTATGTTGATATTTATTGCATTATGGACTGCTATTTCACTTTATGATACAATTCTTATGCCTTTTCTATCTTATTTTGCAAGTTTCGCGTAAAGAGGGAGATTGCAGGCAGCTGGAATTCTCGACTAGAAAGGGCTATATCGGAGGCATTTTCTGAACATCTCCAAATGAGATGAAAATTAACGGAGAATTATTTTGGAATATATTAAAATTATTAGCAAAAGAAATACCAGAGGGGGACCCACCAGGCAGCCACAAGCCTGGGGCACGCCCCTCGAGCTTGTGGTGGCACTGGCAGGCCTCCGGGGCCCATCTTCTCCTACATGATGCCATTTTTCCCTAGAAAAAATCAGAAGAAAGGTTGCGGGAGAAGTGTCGCCGTCTCGAGGCGGAACCTGGGCATGAGCACTTTTGCTCTCCGGTGGAGCGATTTCGCCGGGGAAACTTCCCTCCGGGAGGGGGAAGTCGATGCCATCGTCATCACCAACGATCCTCTCATCGTGGGAGGACCGATCTTCATCAACATCTTCACCAGCACCATCTCATCTCTAATGTTGGTTCATCTCTTGTATTCAATCTTTGCCTCAAAACCTCAGATTGGTACATGTGGGTTGCTAGTAGTGTTGCTTTATTTGGTGGAACATCATATGTTCAGATCCATTATGCTATTCAATACCACTCTGATCTTGAGCATGAATATGTTTTGTGAGTAGTTACATTTGTTCTTGAGGACATGGGAGAAGTCTTGTCATAAGTAATCATGTGATTTTGGTATTCGTTCGATATTTTGATGATATGTATGCTGTTGTTTCCCTTAGTGGTGTTATGTGAACGTCGACTACATGACACTTCACCATCTTTGGGCCTAAAGGAAAGCATTGTGGAGTATTTATTCGATGATGGGTTGCTAGAGTGACAGAAGCTTAAACCCACGTTTATGTGCTATTCCGTAAGGGGCTGATTTGGATCCATATGTTTCATGTTATGGTTAGATTTATCTTAATTCTTCTTTCATAGTTGCAGATGCTTGCGAGAGTGGGTAATCATAAGTGGGAGGCTTGTTCAAGTAAGAACAGCACCCAAGCACCGTTCCACCCACATATCAAATTATCAAAGTAATGAACGCGAATCAAACAAACATTATGAAAGTGACTAGCTGAAATTCCCATGTGTCCTCAAGAACGCTTTGCTTATATAAGAGACTTTTCTGGCCTGTCCTTTGCTACGAGAAGGATTGGGCTACCTTGCTGCACCTTTGTTATCATTACTATTAATTGATCGTTGCAAATTAAAACTTGCCATCAAACTATCTGTTACCGACAATTTCAGTGACTGCAGAAAATACCTTGCTGAAGACCGCTTGTCATTTCCTTCTGCTCCTCGTTGGGTTCGACACTCTTACCTATCGAAAGGACTACAAGTGATCCCCTATACTTGTGGGTCATCAATGATCTGCCTCGGTTTCCACGCCATACGGGTGCTCATACGGGCGCACGCGCCCGTATGGAACGCCGTCTTTTGTGTTGTCTTTGCAGAAACACCTCTTGTTGATTCCTTCTTTCTCCATTTTCCTTCCTTTCCATTTCCACACATAATTTCTTCTGCTTTTAGCCCATTTTCCGTGGATACACATCAAAGAGAGGATTTGTGGAATCCTTTACATTCATTGGTCACTAGTAGCAATATCGGAGCAAATATCTCTTTTTGAATGAAATATCTCAGTTTAGACAAAGTCGAATGAGTGTAAAAATATCACTCATCAGTAGGCCGCCTTAGAAGCCCATGTAAGGTGGGCGCCTCACTAGGTGTCACGTCTTGGCCCTTGGTCCTCTTTTGACATGAAACATCTTAACCTATTTTTATTTTATTTTTTCTTAGACTTTTTCTATGGTGATTTCCTAAAATACCAAAAACAACAAAAACATAAACTCACACCAGGCACGAGATTAATATGTTAGTCCAATAAAAACTGATCAAAAGTATGACTAAAGTGTATCGAATTTATAACAATGTAGCATGAATCTCTACCTAATAATAAAGCACGAATTGCTTCTGCCCGTCCGCCCGTCACACCTTTTTGCAAAAAAGCCCTTGTGTTTTCTTGAAACCAACACACAGTCCGGACTTAAGTCACACCCGAACCATTATTTTACATTTTTATGGAAACCCCCTAAAAGGATCGAGAAGAGAGGTCTAGAGGGGCTGATTAGACCCTTAACAAGTAAAAGTGGCAGTTTTTAAGTTCTTCAAGTTAAGGTGGAGCTTTAGCACAAGTTTAAGCATTCACAATACATTTCAAGCAAGCATGGCAAGAGTATGTGCAGCAGAAAGAGTAAAGCATGCTAATTGCAACAAAGTAAAGGGGTGGGATGGGAGTGTGCAAATACAGTGAAGACAAGGAGATTTTTGGCATGGTTCCGATAGGTGGTGCTATCGTAGATCCACGTTGATGGAGACTTCAACCCACGAAGGGTAAAGGTTGCGCGAGTCCACGGAGGGCTCCACCCACGAAGGGTCCACGAAGAAGAAACCTTGTCTATCCCACCATGGCCATTGCCCATGAAGGACTTGCCTCACTCGGGTAGATCTTCATGAAGTAGGCGATCTCCTTGCCCATACAAACTTATTGGTTCAACTCCACAACTTGATGGAGGCTCCCAAGCGACACCTAACCAATCTAGGAGACACCACTCTCCAAAAGGTAATAGATGTTGTGTTGATGATGAACTCCTTGCTCTTGTGCTTCAAATGATAGTCTCCCAACCACTCAACTCTCTCTCAACGATTTGGATGTGGTGGGAAGACGATTTGAGTGGAAAGCAACTTGGGGAAGGGCTACAAATCAAGATTCTTGCGGTAGGATTGGTATATCTTGATCTCAACACATGAGTAGGTGGTTCTCTCTCAGAAAATGTATGCCGGAAGTGTAGGCACGTTCTGATGGCTCTCTCACATATGGAGAAGGGGATGGAGGGGTATATATAGCCTCTACACAAAATCCAACCATTACACAGATTTGACCCAACTCGGCCAGACCGAATAGAAGAACTCGGTGAGACCAATTTAGTTCAAAATGTGAACGTTAGGAATCTCGGTGGGACAGACTGGAACAACTCGGTGGGACCGATGTGCTAGGGCTTAGGGCAAACTTAAACTCGGTGGCACCGATTGCATCAACTCGGTAAGATCGAAGTGAAGCAATAAGGCAACAGAGAAAATGTCAAGCTAACTCGGTGAGACCGATCGCTATTTCAGCGAGACCAAAATAATGGCAATAGGCAACAGAGAATTGGCAAGGCCATCTCGGTGAGACCGAGATCCGTATTGGTGTGACCGAACTGTTAGGCTTCTGGTAGTGGCTATGTCATATGAACTCGGTGGCTCCAGATAGAAAGAATCGGTGGGGCCGAGTTAGAGTTTAGGGTTTTGACATATTTGGAATGAGAAAGTGGATGAGGGATGATACGTCTCCAACGTATCTATAATTTATGAAGTATTCGTGCTGTTATATTATCATTCTTGGATGTTTTACAATCATTTTATAGCAACTTTATATCATTTTTTGGGACTAACCTATTGACATAGTGCCCAGTGCCAGTTGTTGTTTTTTGCTTGTTTTTTACATCGCAGAAAATCAATACCAAACGGAGTCCAAATGTAGTGAAACTTTTTGGAGATTTTGTATGGACCAGAAGACATCATTGAGACAAAGAAGTACCAGAGGGGTGCCCTGAGGGGGGCACAACCCACCTGGGCGCGCCTGGGGGCCCAGGCGTGCCATTGTGAGTTGTGCCCACCTCGGTGGCCTCATGCATCGCCTCTTCGCCCTATAAATTCCCAAATATTCCGAAACCACGGAGATAACCCTAGATCAGAAGTTCCGCCGCGCAAGCCTCTGTAACCACGAAAAAACAATCGAGATCCCGTTCCGGCACCCTGCCAGGGGGGTGGGGAATCATCACCGGAGGCCATCTTCATCATCCCTTTGGCCACCATGATGAGGAGGGAGTAGTCCACCCTCGGGGCTGAGGGTTTGTACTAGTAGCTATGTGTTTAATCTCTCTCTCTCTCTCATGTTCTTAGGATGGCATGATCTTGATGTATCGCGGGCTTTGTTAATATAGTTGGATCATATGGTGTTTATCCCTCTCTATCTTGTTGTGATGAATTGAGTTTTCCCTTTGAGATTTCATTTTTATCGGATTGAATACTTTTATGGATTTGAGAGCACTTGATATATGTCTTGCATATGAATACCCGTGGTGACAATGGGGTATTATATTGATTCACTTGGTATATGATTTGGCACTCAACTCGCGGATTCCCGAGGTGACATTGGGGTAATCTATGCATAGGGGTTGATGCACGTTCTCGTCTTTGTTTCTCCGGTAGAAATCTTCGGCACTCTTTGAGGTTATTTGTGTTGGATTGAGTATTATGAATCTGAATTTGCTTTGGTGTTATTTTAGTACGAACTCTTGGATAGATCGATCAGAAAGGATAGCTACAAACAATTTCTTCTTATGTTCTCCGCTAGATAAGAACTTTGGACTGATTCTTCATCGCACATTGAGGGATGCTTATATGATCCAATTAGATTAGCATTGTTGAGAGATTGCACTAGCGAAAGTACGGACCCTAGGCCTCATTTTCAAGCATTGCAATACCATTTGTGCCCCGTTTTATCAATTGCTACCTTGCAGTTTTTTATTGTTCCTATCACAAAAATCAATATCTACTATCACTAGTACGCTTTTATTACCATCTCTTCGACGAACTAGTGCACATATACAAATTACCATTGTATTTGGTGTGTTGGGGACACAAGAGACTCTTTGTTATTTGGTTGCATGGTTGTTTGAGAGAGACCATCTTCATCCTACGCCTCCCACGGATTGATAAACCTTAGGTCATCCAGTTGAGGGAAAATTGCTACTGTCCTACAAAACTCTGCGCTTGGAGGCCCAACACAAGTCTACAAGCACAAGTTGTCTAGTATACATCAAGGGATTTGGAGCAATATCATAAGCATTTGAGCAAGCAAGCCATTAAGCAACACCTCATCCCCTTTTAATAGTATTGGCTTTCCTATGGACTCAATGTGATCTTGGATCACTAAAATAGAAGGGTCTTTTACACCTGTGTCCCTAACTGGAATCCACTACTCATATTTGCCCCTAATTTTGAAGCCTGCTCAAATTTATCCATCTGTTGTTATGTGCACTTATAGAAATGCCCTTCTGTGTCGTTACCGTCTGGTCAAGGCCGGTCAAAGGGTTTTGACCGTCCTGAAAAAAATAGCAAAAAAATCAAAAGAATCTAAAATTTTGTGGGATCAAAGATACTCAGGTTCGCAAGATGCATGCAAATTTTCGTGCTGTTTGGACATACCAGGAGCTCATGGCAAAGAAAAAACAGTAAATATGTACGCCTGTGAACAGTAAATTCAAAAAAGTAACAACCAAATTCAAAAAAATATGAAAATTTTGTCATCTAAGAGGCTTGGGTCCGCAAGGTTCGTGCAATTTTTTGTTGTCTTTGGACACTGTAGGAGCTCGTGGAGAAAAAAAACAAAATTTGGCTCGGGAAAAAACTTTGGAAAAATGACATTTTTTTCTAGAGCTTCTCGCATGTCATTTGATCACAAAAACTTGCAAGCACCTTGTGCACCCAAGCCTCTTTGATGCCAAAACAATTCATATTTTTTTATTTTTTGTGCTATTTTATTTCAAATTTACTATCCACAAGTATACAAATTAACTGTTTTACTCGCCACGAGCTCCTGGAATGTCCAAATAGGATGAAAATTTGCGCGCACCTTACGCACATGAGTATCTTCGATCCCACAACACTTTTGGACCTTTTTGAATTTTTTTGCTATTTTTTAGGATGGTAAAAGCCCGTTGACCTTACGGTAACGACGCAGAAGGGCATTTCTGTAAGAGCACCTAACGGCAGAGGGGCAAATTTGAGCAGGCTTCAAAATTAGGGACAAATCTGAGTAGGTGGTTCGAGTTAGGGACATAAATGTAAATGGCCCAAAATAGAAATGAAGGGTCTTGAGATTTTGCCAGTGCATGTCGTAGACACCTTGAAGGGGTTCCACATCCTCTTGTCCTTTCCACGCTTATTGAACTTGTCTGAAATACACTAGATAAAAGTATTAGTCCAACAAGAGATATGTTGACATTAATTACCAAAATCACCTAGGGAGCACTTGTGCTTTCAATCTCCCCCTTTCTGGTAATTGATGACAACATACATCAAAGCTTCAGGTAAATCATATGAAGAATAGTAGGTAAAGCTTTGGAGAGACATATAACATGCATAAGCTCCCCCTACATGTATGCAATCATGTGAAGATAGGATATACTAACATGTGAATGCATTAACATGACAGAGCAAGCAAAGAGTTACATGTATCTTGGCTATATGCATCAGAGAGCAAATGATGTGATTAAGAAGTGTACCTTCATGTGTATGATTTCCTCTTGCAAACAATATGTACACCAGCAAGAGATGCATATACTTACCTTGTGGTCTTTAGCTGAATTTGGAAAGAGTGGACTTGAGAAAATAGAGTTAGATAACACAAGAACACTCCAAATAAAGCATGTTAAAGAACCATAAGGATACCAAGGCTGGGATGACATGTAATGGGTGAGTACTGAGTACTTCATTTAGATATAGACATGTCCCCAAAGATTTTTATCCCCTTACATGGACTGTTTCTCCCCCTGAATCTGATATGGGATAATGGGAGAAGGTAGGGTAGGGTGAGATAAAATCAGAGCACAAATAGGGTAATATCAACTAAAATCAGAGGAACAAGGATTTTCAATAGCAATAGCTAGGATCAAACATATTGACATGTCCTTCCCCTCTTAAAGACATGTGACTTCTCTCCACTTTGTTAACAAGCATATGGAAGAGCTTAGATGTCCTCATATGATAAGCTTTGACGTGCTCTCTCCCCCTTTGACATCAATTTCCAAGAAGGATACTTCTGGAGCATGAGTCAAGTAGGTGTGGTCCTTGAGAGACACTAAAAAGTAGTAGGTATTTCATGAAGCTTATAGAGGGAAGAATCATTGAGTGGAGCTGAAGAAAATAGACAGAAAGCAATGGCAAAACATTTTCTCAGATCTGAAATCGGTGATGCCGATGTGTTTCCATCGGTGGCTCCGAAAGGACAGAGTCATAGAAGATACTTATCGGTGCGACTGAGTTAGTCCATGTCGATTGTACCGATGAACTATTCACAAGGAGACCTTGTATTTCGGTCGAGCCGATAGGTTTGAATCGGACGTACCAAGTTCAACACAAAGTAAAAAATTTGTCATCTTAGCTCACTTGGCAAGTGAAATTTCACAAAGATTTTCAAGGAATTCACTCAAAGATTTGCAATGAATTTACCTCAATATCGCAGGTGCAATCCGAGAAAAGAGATCTAGATGAAGTTTTTTTAAAGAGAGACACAATAGCAAGACAAATATGCACATGAAAAAGCAATTGAGCAAAAGAACATTAGAGAACTTCATCTAGAAGGGGTCGGCGGCAAAGTCACCTATGTTAGAGTATATTGACCGAGAAGTCAAGTGATAGCACTTGATTGTAGGTCATACTCATCCTTTAAGCTCAAAATGGGGTTACCATTTTTCGTTTAAGCATTTTGATGTATTCACATCTTGTTGAGTTGCTTTGACTCATGACTTGGGGCAAGGCTTCTCTAAGATGGAATGACATACCTTGGGTTGTGGTGTTGATCTTGATCATGTAGACGAACTTATGTTGGATGCTCAAGGTTGATGTTGTCCATCAAGAGTTGGGAGAACCACTAATAGTTTGAGTTCATCTTCCTACATGGGTTAGTCTTGCAAGGAAAAGCACTTGTGTATCCAAAATTACAATCATGAAACTTGATACCAATCGAAATTTGGTATATTGAAATTGTCAAAGGATATGTTGAGTGAGTTCATGCTTCCTTGTATTCAATAACCATATCATAGGAACTTGGTGATGTAGAGATTGCTCAAGATGTGAGTGACTTGCAATCTCATGGATTTGGGCTTATCCAAGTACCTACAAGGGTTAGATAACATGCAAGGGTACAAGTATAGATCCAAGACATATGATCTTGATCATAAGAAAAATATCAAGGATTAGTGATAAGAGGCTCATGCCTTGTATGTATCCAAATGGAGCTTCTACTCCAAGTTTGAGGCATCAATGATATTTAATTCACCTCTCAAATGGCAAAATACATATCCGCCAATTGCTTATCGGTACGAACATGCTTAAGATTGATGTCTCCTTTAGCAACATGATCTCGAATGAAATGATGACGAACTTCAATGTGCTTAGTTCGAGAATGTTGCACGGGATTGTGAGCAATCTTAATAGCACTTTCATTATCACAAAGCAATGGAACGTGTTTCACATGTAGCTCGTAATCCTTAAGATTTTGGGTCATCCAAAGTAATTGAGCACAACATGATCCGGCGACAATGTATTCGCTTCGGCAGTGGATAAGGATACCGAGTTTTGTTTCTTGGAGGACCAAGACACAAGGGATATACCAAGAAATTGACAAGTACCTGAAGTGGACTTTCTATCAACCTTGTCATCGGCATGGTCCGAATCGGAGTAGCCAACAAGATCAAAAGATGACCTCTTTGCATACCAAATGCCAAAGTTTGGTGTACGAATTAAGTATCTCACTATCCTTTTCATGGCCTTAAGATGACACTCTTTAGGGGCTGCTTGATATCATGCACACATGCACACATTTAGCATAATATTGGGGCGGGAGGCACATAGATATAACAATGAACCAATCATAGAGCGGTAAACCTTTTGGTCAACCGGTTTTCCATCCTTAGTCAAGTCAAGATGTCCACTAGTAGGAATGGGTGTTTTCATACCTTTGCTTTCTTGCATGCTGAACTTCTTGAAAAGATCCTTGGTATACTTTGTTTGAGAAACAAGGGTACCTTCCTTAGTTTGCTTGATTTGCAAACCAAGGAAAAATTTGGGTTCACTCATCATAGGCATCTCAAACTTCTCCGTCATTAGCCTTCCAAACTTTTCACTAAAATGGGGGTTAGTAGAACCAAATATGGTATCATCCACATAAATTTGGCACACAAATAATTCACCATTAACCCATTTAGTAAAAAGTGCAGAATCAAGCTTCCCAATTTCAAATCCCTTTTCAATTAGGAACTTGGTCAAGCATTTATACCATGCTCTAGGAGCTTGTTTAAGACCATAAAGAGCTTTGTGAAGTTTGTAGACATGATTTGGTTTATTAGGATTTACAAAGCTTGGAGGTTGTTTAACATACACTTCCTCCTCAATTTCTCCATTAAGAAATGCACTTTTAATGTCCATTTGGTATAAAGTGATGTCATGGTGATTGACATAAGCAAGTAAGATGCGTATGAACTCAAGTATAGCAACGGGGACATATGTCTCACCATAGTCCATACCTTCGACTCGAGTGTAGCCTTGAGCGACGAGACGGGCCTTGTTGCGTACAACTTGTCCATCTTCATCTTGCTTATTTCGAAACACCCATTTGGTTCCAATGACATTGTGATTGTCGTCGGGCTTTTCAACCAATGTCCACACTTGATTCCTCTCGAAATTTTGTAGCTCTTCGTGCATAGCATTCACCTAATCCGGGTCCTCAAGAGGTTCTTCAACCTTCATAGGTTCAACACTAGAAATGAATGAGTAGTGTTCACAAAAGTTAGCCAGACGAGTTTTAGAGAGAGTGATTCTCCCGGTTTGAATGTCATCGAAGATTTGTTCGACAAGATGGTTGATAACCCACAAGTATAGGGGATCGCAAAAAAATTCGAGGGTAGAGTATTCAACCCAAATTTATAGATTCGACACAAGGGGAGCCAAAGAATATTTGCAAGTATTAACAACTGAGTTGTCAATTCAACCACACCTGGAGATTAATTATCTGCAGCAAGATGATCAATAGCAAAGTAGTATGATAGTTTTGATAGCAGTGGTAACAGTAATAGTAATGGTAACAATGATAGCAATGATTTTGTAGCAAGTGTAACAGTAGCAGCAGCAGTAGTAACTTAGCAAGAGCAATATAAGAGAAATTCGTAGGCACTAGATCAGTGAATTTGTTGGATGATATTCATCATATAATAGTCATAACCTAGGGCGATACAAAACTAGCTCGAGTTCATAAATATAATGTAGGCATGTATTCTGTAAATAGTCATACATGCTTATGGAAAGAACTTGCATGACATCTTTTGTCCTACCCTCAAGTGGCAGCGGGGTCCATATGGAAACTAAGGGATATTAAGGCCTCCTTTTAATAGAGAACCGGAACAAACCATTAGCACATAGTGAATACATGAACTCCTCAAACTACGGTCATCACCGAAAAGTATCCCGACTATTGTCACTCCGGGGTTTACGGATCATAACACATAATAGGTGAATATAACTTGCAAGATCGGATCTAGAACATAGACATAATGGTGATAACATAAACGGTTCAGATCAGAAATTATTGCACCCGGGCCCAAAGTGACAAGAATTAAGCATGGCAAAGTCATACCAACATCAATCTAAGAACATAGTGGATACTAGGGATCAAGCCCTATTAAAACTAACTCGATTACATGATGAATCTCATCCAACTCCTCACCAACAAGCGATCCTACAAAGGAATTGCTCACTCCCGATGGGGAGCATCATGGAATTAGCAATGAAGGAGGGTTGGTGATGACGAAGATCGAAGATCCCCTTCTTCGGAGCCCAAAACGGACTCCAGATCTGTCCTCCCGATGAAGAACAGGAGGTGGAAGTGGCTCCGTATCGCGAAATGAGATAATTCTTCCACCTTGATTTTTCTGGAAAATAGGTATTTATGGAGTTGGACTCAGGGTTTGCGGGGCCACTAGGTGGGCACTACCCACCCGGGGGGCACCCTGGTGGGTTGTGCTCAGCCAGGGCCCCCCTCCGATGGTTCTTGGCTCCAGTATTTTTATTTTATTGCATAAAAATTCTCGGCAAAGTTTCGTTCCAATCCGAGAACTTTTATTTCTGCACAAAAACAACACCATGGTAGTTCTGCTGAAAATAGCGTCAGTCCGGGTTAGTTTTATTCAAATCATGCAAATTAGAGTCCAAAACAAGAGGAAAAGCGTTAGGAAAAGTAGATACGGCGGAGACATACAATGGTCTCTTGTGACTCTTTCTCTAACTCGTGAGAGCTTTTGTTTGGGTTGGGGTGGAACATTCTCTTCATGGTCTTCTTCTTCTTCTTGTCCTCCTTCATTGTTGTTGGCATTGCCGTTCTCTTGTGGAGGTGGAGAGGGAGGTCGAGGTGGTTCGTCTTGTTGTACTTCCCCATTTTCTCCGTCTTGACGTGTTCCACTTGTGGATGCCTCCAAGTCAACTTGTGGTTCACCTTGATGTGAAGTTGAGGCTTCCACTTGAACGGAAGAGGTACTCTCCTTCACCTCCGTTGGACGAATCTTGCCAATGGATAAATCTTGGATTGCTTCCGAAGGATCTTTGTCACCTACATCAATTTGCAATTGCTCTACTTGCGAGCCGTTAGATTCATCAAACTTCACATCTACCGTCTCCTCAACCTTTCGGGTGAAATTGTTGTACACACGGTAAGTGTGAGAGTTTGAGCCATAACCGAGTAGGAAACCTTCATGAGATTTAGGGGCAAATTTCAAGCGACGATGCTTATCAAGAATGTAACACTTTGAGCCAAATACTCGAAAGTATCCAACTTGGGGTTTGTTACCGGTGAGAAGCTCGTATGCCGTCTTGCCGAGAAGCTTGTGAAGATACAGTCGATTTGTAGCATGACAAGCTGTCTCAATCGCTTCCGCCCAAAAGTTTCTTGGCGTCTTGTATTCATCAAGCATCGTTCTTGCCATCTCAATAAGTCTCTGGTTCTTCCTCTCAACAAATCCATTTTGTTGAGGCGTGTACGTAGCCGAGAACTCATGTGAAATCCCTTCCTAGGTATCCACATTGGTGTTCTTGAACTTCGTTCCATTATCGCTTCGAACCTTCTTGATCTTCACTTCAAATTGGTATTCTTGAAGATCTTTTGCACCTACGATTTATCATCGAGAAAGAACACCCTTGTAAATCTTAAAAAATCATCAACAATGACCAAACCGAACGAGTTACCACCGAGGCTCTTGTAGGCGTTGGGACCGAAAAGATCCATATGAAGTAGCTCAAGCGGTCTTCTTGTGGTCATCATGTTCTTCACGGGATGACTTTCTCCCACCTGTTTTCCTGCTTGACAAGCACTACAAAGTCTATCCTTGTCAAATATGACATCTTTAACACCAAGGATATGATCACCTCTAATAAACTTATCAAGATTTCGCATGCCTGATATGTCTCCAATGTATCTATAATTTATGAAGTATTCATGCCATGTCTACAGAAAATTTATATGGTTTTGGTATGATTTGGATGGAACTAACCCGGACTAAGGTTGTTTTAAGCAGAACTACCGTGGTGTTGTTTTTTGTGCAAAAATAAAAGTTCTCCAAATGCAACGAAACTTTTTGACGATTTTTTTGGAACAAAAGAGGCACTAGAAGCTTCATGGGAGGGCCAGAAGAGCCACGAGGTGGGCACAACCCACTAGGGCACGCCAGTGGGGCCTGGCTTGCCCCGGTGGGTTGTGGTCACCTCGAGGCCCATCTTCGCGTGATTCCGATGCAAAAAAACCTATAAATAGAGAAACCATCAGAAATAACCCTAGATTAGAAGTTCCGCTGCCGCAAGCCTCTGTAGCCACGAAAAACCAATCTAGACCCCGTTCCGGCACTCCGCCGGAGGGAGAAATCATCACCGGTGGCCATCTTCATCATCCCGACGGCCCACCAAGATGAGGAGGGAGTAGTCCACCCTCAGGGCTGAGGGTTTGAACCAGTAGCTATGTGTTTAATCTCTCTCTCTCTCTCTCGTGTTCTTGAGATGTCACGATCTTGATGTATCGCGGGATTTGTTAATATAGTTAGATCATATGGTGTTTTCCCCTCTCAATCTTGTTGTGAATTGAGTTTTCCTTTTGAGATTTTGTTCTTATCAGATTGAACACTTTTATGGATTTGAGAACACTTGATGTATGTCTTGCTATGAATACCCATGGTGACAATGGGGTATCATATTGATTCACTTGATATGTGTTTTGGCACTCAACTCGCGGATTCCCGACGTGACAGTATCAGGGGATGATGCACTTTCTCGTCTTTATTTCTCCGGTAGAAATCTTGGGTTACACTTTGAGGTTCTTTGTGTTGGATTGAGTATTATGAATCTGAAATTGTTTGATGCATACCGTACAATCAACTCACGGATACTGGCGGTGACATTGGAGTATGTAGGTGACATTAGAGTTGGTTGATGTGTATCATATGGTGTTATTTTAGTACAAACTCTTGGTTAGATCAATCGGAAAGAATAGCTTGGTGTTATTTTAGTATGAACCCTAGGATAGATTGATCGAAAAGAATAGCTTTGAGGTGGTTTCGTACCCTACAAACAATTTCTTCTTAAGTTCTCCGCTAGATAGGAACTTTGGAGTGATTCTTCATCGCACATTGAGGGATGGTTATATGATCCAATTATATTGGCATTGCTGAGAGACTGCACTAGCAAAAGTACGGACTGTAGGCCTCATTTTCAAGCATTGCACTACCGTTTGTGCTCCATTTTATCAATTGCTACCTTGCTGTCTTTTATTGTTCCTATTACAAAAATCAATATCTACTATCATTACTACGCTTGTATCACCATCTCTTCGCCGAAGTAGTGCACCAATACAAATTACCATTGTATTTGGTGTGTTGGGGACACAAGAGACTCTTTGTTATTTGGTTGCAGGGTTGTTTGAGAGAGACCATCTTCATCCTACACCTCCCACGGATTGATAAACCTTAGGTCATTCACTTGAGGGAAAATTGATACTGTCCTACAAAACTCTGCACTTGGAGGCCCAACACGAGTCTACAAGAATAAAGTGGCATAGTAGATATCAAGCTCTTATCTGGCACCATTGCCGGGGAGCTGAGTGCTTGAAGGTATATCTTTAGATCTTGCGATTGAATCTTTTAGTTTCTTGTTTTATCACTAGTTTGGTTTATAAAAAGAAAACTACAAAAAATGGAATTGAGGTTGCATCATATTATTCATCTTTATAATGTATTCCGTGAAAATGATGGAAAGGAAAATTGTGCTCAATTGATAGAAAAAGAATTCAATAAAATGTTTGACAAAGCATCTTTGAATGATGAGCATGATTGCAATGTTGTTGGTATGAACTCTTTGAATATCCATGATGCTAACAATCTGCAAAGCCATAAGCTTAGGGATGCTATGTTTGATGAAGATGATATTTTTAGTCGCCCAAGTTTTGATGAGAAAATTTATTACGATGATGCATGCCTCCTATTTATGATGATTATATTGATGAAAGTGGATTTGGAGAGGTCACACTACAAAAAAAGACACATCCGTGACATTTGGGCCGAACGAATTTTTTTCCTGTCATACTTATGACACTTCTATGATGATAATTGTGACAAAACCCGGTATCATCATAGATGTGGTGGGCTCCTACTTCTATGACAAAAAATCATGACAAAAAATGGGCTTTTCGTCCTGGGCAGGCCAGAAATGCAGCTGCATGACATTCTTTGGGCCATCCATGACAGAAAAAACCATGGTAGAAGCGAGGGCGCGGAAAATATCGGGGAGTTCCCGGTTACGGTGGGTGGTTGGGGGACGAGCGATGCACGTTTCTCTCGTACACGTACGTGCGTGGGTGCGAGGCGTTGGGCTCTAACTAAACCCGAGAGATTGCACTGCAGGCTACGCGTTACTGAACCCGAGCGATCGATCGATCCCTTGCTGTTAACTGAACCTTAGTGATTCCTTCGCTACTACTGCTAACTGAAGCCGATCGAACACTGCTGCGTCCTTCCCTGGATGAACAGTGAGCGTTGTTGGGGTTTGGATGAACAGTTCCCGGTGGGGGGTTGGATGAACAGGACCCCATGGTAGTAGAGGCCGTCGCTGCTGGATGAACAGTACCCCGATCGATCGAGCCGGTGGATGAACAGGACCCCATGGAGGGTTGGATGAACAAGACCCCGTGGAGGGCTGGTTGAACAGTACCCAGTGGAGGGCTGGATGAACAGTAGCCCGTGGAGGGGTGGTTGAACAGGACCCCGTGGAGAGGGCTGGTTGAACAGTAGCCGGTAGAGGAGCGCGCAGTGGAGGCTGGATGAACAGGGGCCCGTGGATGAACAGTCGCAGGTGGAGGCTGGAGGAGGTCGACGGTGGATGAACAGGAGGCCGTGGAGGCTGGAGGAGGTCGACCGTGGAGTCCCGTTTTGCGGTATGCCACACCCCTCCTGATGAACAAGACCCCCGTTTCGACCGTAGCGCTCCAACACAAGTCCGTTTCCTCCATTTTACGGTATGCCACACCCCTCCCGATCAACAGGACCCCGTTTCCACCGTAGATGGTCCGTTTCCTCCGTTTTGCGGTACGCCAGACCCCTCCCGATGAACAGGATCCCGTTTCCACCGTGGCCGGTCGAACACAAGGCCGTTTCGTCCGTTCTGCGGTACGCCAGGCCTCGTTTCCGTCGCCTATTCCGTCCAAGCCGGTTGGCTCCCGATGAACAGCACGCGTTCCGTTGCCTCCCGATGAACATGACGCATTCCTTTGCCTCCCCATGAACACGACGACACAGTTTCTCCATTCCAACCCAGCCACAGCCATGTACACGAGCCCTGGCTGTACGTATGCGCGAGTAGGCGTTCGAGACCCAGCCCGTATGTATGTACGTGGCCGTATTTACTTTCTTGCACCCTGGCCGCTGTACGTACGTGTACATGCTACGTGCGCGCCTCTACTACGACACGTGTGTGCTTGTACTACCACACGTGCGCGCCTCTACATCGACCAGTATGTACGTACTCGTTCGCGACCAGAATGACAACGCTACGTACGCTTCGACCGGGTGGGTCCCGACTGTCAGGCACTTCCTTGTGTGCGAAGATGTAGCTGGTGGGTCCCAGCAGTCAGGGGGCGAATCATTTTTTTTGCCTGTAATATGGACGCACTTCCTTGCGCGCGAAGATGTACCTGGTGGGTCCCAGCAGTCAGGGGGAGAAAACATTATTTTTCAGGGTAAAAAGGATGCAGTTGCATGCATGCGTCCATGGGCGTGGTGCGTCCCCACTGTCAGCCTCTCACGTACAGTCATCTTCCGATGACTCTCGGTTGTTGACCATGTTGACCACACCGTGCCGAGCGCACCAAGGCCGATGGACAACGGCGAGGCCCCAGACTGGAACGATCCGGAGATGGGGAAGACACGACAGTGGAATTGCAGATGGAGAGGAGTGGGAAACTTGACTGGTTCGGGTGCGCGGCAGCACTGCCACTCACGGGAGACTGGAGCAAGAACAGAGGTTGAAGAAGGAGCACGGCTATTGGATTAACATCCAACGGTTCAGCTGCTAGAATCATTTGTTGATTAAGTTGACAAAGCCCTGCGTACACGTCTGCTTAGTACGCCCACAAGTCAGCCACCAAATCTGCCGGGTCCCAGCTGTCATCGAGAGGAATGGTTTTTTTCGCATAACAAGGAGGCACTTCCCTCCGTGCGAAGATACAGCCGGTGGGTCCCAGCTGTCAGGGGGGATGAAACAGCTTAATAAGGAGGAACTTTCCTTGCATGCGACCATGGACCTCGTGGGTCCCAGCCGTCAGGCTCTCCACGTACAGTCCTCTTCCGATGACTCTCGTATGTTGACCACGCCGCGCCGAGCGCACCGAGGCGGTGGACGACGGCGAGGCCCCAGACTGGAACGACCCGGAGATGGGGAAGACGCGGCAGTGGAGTCGCAGACAGAGAAGAGTGGGAAACTTGACTGGTTCGGGTGCGGGGCGGGCCTACACTCGGTAGAGAATAACAGGAGGTGCGGAGTGGAGGGATGGCCTGGCCGTCGGCGGGGTAGCGTTTCGCTGAGCCACACAAAACAACGCCGCTGGACGCCGGAGGCTGGAGCAGGCGGTCCCGGCAGCGCTGGGAGAAGAAGACGAGAGATTGAAGAAGAATGCCGGCCGTTGGATGTAAATCCAATGCCTTCTTAGGCTTCGAACTACTGGCCCACATGTCAGCAAGTCCATTTGTTTTTTAGTCCATTTGGTGGGCTGGGTGAAACAATGATGTAGCATCTATGCAGCTCATTTATATATATGGTAGAATTGAAAGCCCATTTGCATTTTTCTCGAAATCCGAGGACTTGGTGGGCTGGGTGAAAATATCATGTTGGGCTGGACGGAGAAATGTTATAAAAACATAAACACATGATTGCACGTCTATTACTGCATTGGTCAGTAAAATCTTTGCAAGCTTATGTACGCAATCACTAGGAGTTAACTTGCCAAGTTATATATAAACAATTATTATTATTGTTCTTATTTTGTAAGAACTTTCAACTTACGAAATAAAATATCATTTTAATTTGATGAGTTAATAGTACGTGGAGTATTATTATTTTTTAGGCTAGACGTGGGACAGTTGAGTTGGTTCTAGGGAAAAGTACTCAGAGAAAAACTCAGTTTACATCGAAAAAGAAAGTGGGAGAAAATTCAGATATAGGATTAATGAAAACGAAAAATAAAGGAAGTGGGAAGGTCTATAAAATGGTTGGACGAACGACAGGTTTCACGGAACCTTATGTTGTTTCTATTATATATATAATAACAAAATAATATATAAATATAGGTTCAGTTTTGCATTCTTATAGAAAACATAGGTTCAATTTTGCATTCTTATAGAAAAATAGAACTGAGCTGTGCGTCGTCTTGAAAAAACAAACCTAACTTGGGCTGCTGATGTTATAGACAAGCTAGGTTGGGAGGCCCAGAGGCCGCTTGATACCTGCTGGATCCAAAAAATGTTGAAACATGTCGTGGGCTGCCCATGTTAAACAACAAAACCTAGGCCATGGACCTGGTGGGCCTGGGACTGTCAGCCTCTCGACGAATAGTTGTCTCCCGATTCCTCTTGTTTTGCTGACCATGTTGGGAACGACAGACGGCGGCGCCGCGGCGAGAGCACCAAGGCGGAGGACGACGTCGAGACCTCAGACCAAACGAACCGGAGCGGGGGAAGACGCAGGCGGAGGGGAGTACGAGGGTTGACTTGTTCGGGTGCAGGGTGGGCCGGTGGAGCTGCCGCCGCCGGACAATGTGTGGGAGTAGAGGGATGGCCTGGACAACGCCATAGGCTATGATGGCCAGCCGCTATATAGGAAGAGGACGAAAGATTGAACAAAATAAGGAAATACAAATGGATAGGTGGTTGGTCCCATATGTCTGTGTACGAGACCTGCTGGGTCCACCTGAGAAGGGGAATATGTTGGGAGGAAGGAGATTCAAAGCACGGCAGCCGAGTGAACTAGTTTTTTTAACGGACAAGTGAACTAGTTATATACATAAGCAAATAGGCACTAAAAAAGCAAACAAGTTAATGGGTTCTTAAAAGAAATATTTCAGAAAAAACAGATAATTATGACACATAGGCTAATGCATGAAACACTCAGATGATAAAGGTGCTTATAAACAGATAAGTACAACACCTAGACCTTCCTGGCACGCTTGATCATGACGCTGCGGCTGTCCGTGTACTCGTTGGTTACGGGAAGAAGACACACCCTCATGTCCAAGATCCGCCTGTACATGTCGTAGCATGCGTATGCGTCCTTGGCCGCGTAGGTTATGTAGGCTAGATTCAGAGGTACCTCCCACGTGTTCAGGTCCTTGGTATCGTTGTCTTCTTTCATGTTGGTGTATCAGGGGTCGATGATGGTCTCGGCGAGGTCAACCACGGAGTCCTTCTCCTACCCATTGCCAATGATCTTGTATTGCTTCTGGATGTCGACAAGCTTGTTGCACCAGATGGCCGAATCGTCGCGTTCTTCCTTCTCTCCACCGTAGCGAAGGTGCAGTTGGCGCTGCCGATGAAGCGGGCGAATGCTCCAGAACCTCTGATGGCCCTACAACAGTGGTAGATGAGAACCTTGTCCTGCACACATACCTGGGTGACGGCGATCCGCTGGTCCCTGTCAGGAGACGAATGGATGGGCACAAGGTCTACTCCTGCGACCTTGTGCTTTCTCGTCCTGTAGGTACTGCTTGAACTCGGCGAGGCAGAGCTTCACCGAGTCCGGATCGTTGGTGTACATCACATTCAACTTGGTGCAGCCATAGGAATGAACGGCGAACTCAAAGGGGAACTCCTTGCTGAAGTCCATATCCAGTAGGCTCACCCCTCGGATCGCCATTGGAGTCTCTTTAAGTGAACGAGTGGGTAGGCGGCGGCAGTTCGTTTTTCAGCTCTTGGGGAACTGGATTCAACAGTAAACTGAGTGTGTACAGGCGACAACAGTTACTACCCCTCCCTCGCCCGCTGCACACCCGACAGAAGATGCACCCTCGGCGCATTCAAACGCCTCCATTAAGAAACCTACTCTAGCCACACGTCGGTTTACGAGCGGGTCTGTATTGGTACTATAATAACAAGAGTTAGTGGTCACTTTACTTAAATTTAATTAGCTTTAATAGAAATTTATACTTAAAACAAGCAATGCATTGGCTCGTTCTATCAGTGCCACAGAATCAACATGCACAATAATTAGAATTATTATTCTTAGGACGCACACGATCAACACATTTGTCGCACTTTCACACAGATAATACTACCAAGTTTGAACTGTTTGTTATGGTTGTTGTCCTCTGCATCATCATGCCGTGTTTCCCAGCTTGCAAGATTCAGGACCAACAAATAAGATCCAAATAATAAGTACAACAAAGATGCCTACACATCTCATTGATTCCCAGCTTGCAAGATTCATAACCAACAAATAAGATTCAAATAATAAGTACAACAAATATGCCTACACATCTCATTGATTCCGAGCTTGCAAGATTCAGAACCAACCCATTAAAGCCTTTTGATAAAGTGAATATTGGGATTAAATCCATCTTGGCTAGCTGTGTCATACAACCGAAGAACTTGGCGAATGCTCTTAACCGTCACAACATCTGTAGTTCAGTATTCCTATTTGCACAACACAAACAAGAAGAGCATGATTACTATAATAGTGGCACTCCTTGAACTCAACCTGCAACTCCACTAGGATGAGGCCTGCCTAGAGTTCCATGATTCAATTCATGCGCCTTTTTCTGCAGTTCATCTGAAATGAAGCAAAGATTGCATCATTCAGCAAGCAAGAAGTACTTGCTCTCGTGAGCTGGCATGTTCTTCTTTAGTAGTTGCACTAAAATTGAGGAACATTAAGGTTGGCTGTCCGGCTCATGTAAGGTGCAACTATAATTTTCTTATCCTTTTGTGCAGTTCCACTAAAATAAAGTTCCATTGTGGTGACAGTGACAACTCATCTTGCAAAGGCTAATAAAATGTTGCACGAGATTACAAGCAGAACTTGACGGAGATTTTGGAAGCTCCAATCACCATTTTGTGCAGTTCCACCAAAATTGAGAGATGTTTCCCACGTGACATTTTAGTTGAACTGCATAAGACACTCATTAAAAAAAGGGGTGTTTTCTGCAGTTCACCAAAAGGTCACAATAGCAACAAGGTGAAATGGATATCCCTATCTGCACAAAAAGATAGAAAGTAAACAGTTGCTGGTCAATAAGAATATACGAAACATACACGAAATGAAAAGAAGCATCTTAATTATGTTCATGGCAATCACGCAAGGACAGTAGAAATTTTAAAACGTCAGCAATGCTTCATGTTACCGGAAGCATTACGATCAACAATGACATTCGTCAAATATGGGATTACTTTAATGGTGGCATTGCTTGTTTACCAGATACAGTAAATCAACAGTAGCTAAAGAGTTGGTTTAAGGGCATGGGACCGTGGGGACACCAGGACACTCAGCAGCGTAAAGGAGCAACTTACTTACCATACTGGGGAAAATAGCAGGAGTACCATTTGTAACACAGTTTAATTGCAGCTTATCACTGGAGGCATTAGATTAACAATAACACTGGTTAGACATGTCCCTAAGGTAACATTTGATCGCTTCATTTCACATGCGCCCTTACATTAACAACAGCAAAAGGTTGGTATATGGACATGCGACAGTGGACGCATCAGCACAATGTACCTACAAGGAGGCATAAAGTGGTGATGCCGAGTTTGTTCATGCTATGTGAGGGCAGCAAATCTAATCCTGGAGACCTTTTACTATGTGAGGGCAGCAAATCTAATCCTGGAGACCTCTTACTATGTGAGGGCAGCAAATCTAATCCTGGAGACCTTTTACTATGTGAGGGCAGTAAATCTAATCCTGGAGACCTTTTACTATGTGAGGGCAGCAAATCTAATCCTGAGACCTTTTACTATGTGAGGGTAGCAATTCTAATCCTGGAGACCTTGTACTATGTGAGGGCAACAAATCTAATTCTGGACATACTCTGTTAACTTGTCCACCAGCCACCACTTTCTATCCTTTTTTCAACCAATAATAGATCTGTTCCTTATCTAGTTTGTACTACGTTTTCCCATTATTTCCCTTTTCAACCAAGAGACCCGTTGGGTATCCGGTCTATACTACTTTCACCATATTATTTCCTCTTTGAATCAAGTCCTAGATTCATGCTACAACTTTCCGCCCTTTCTTCGTTGTTTGAGCAAAGTCCTAGATTCGAATGCATGAAGTAGCTTTACCTCTAATAATACTAAAAATTTAGGTGGCTTTGGAAGAGCTGATGGGAGTAGAAAAAGATGCACATGCAGACACGTGGGGAGCTAGGGCAGTAGGGCAAGGCTGCTTTCGAAGAACTTATACCTGAGGGTCGTCGGGATGTCGGCGGCGACATGTCGGATCTGCGCACAATACAGCAGGGAGGAAGAAGGGTCGGAGGACCTCCCGAGACGGCGCTGCGTCAGAGAGAATGGCACGGGCAGGGGATCGGGCCCCTCTGACAGCTATGGGTTTCCTCCCTCGCCGGTGATGACCGCGTGAACGATGCACCTAGTCCTCTACACACACCAGCCGAAGGGATTCGGCCGGATCTGTGACCAGCGGTAAGCAGAGACAAAATGTCGCTACCGCTGTCTTGTTTATATCTGGAGAGGATGAGAGAATGAAGAGAGCAACCCTAGTAAAGCAAGTGCTCAGGCCCCTGCGTACATATATAGTGGAGTGATTATCTTTTTCTCTCCACAACAAGTGTTTCAATTTGTGTACGTGTCATTAAAGAAAAGAAACTCTCTATTTAAGGTGACTAACTGTACGACTCCTACTTACTAGTAGTAGTAGTAGTATTTTTCACTTGTGCTCCCCGGCCCTCCATTCATTGAACAACCCCACGGGTGAATAAACATACAGTACTAGTATTTATATAGAACGAACAAGCTCGAACTATTTTCGCGTAGTTAAAAGTTGAGGGCGGGGCTTTTCCCGGGCAGTACGCGCGGCAGTTATCGCCTAGGCGGTTTGACAGAGAGGCGAGGAGGGTGAGGGAGTAGCGGATTCACCTTACCTACTACTGGAAAGGTTGGGCTATGCGATTTGACGGCGCGTTACTGCTGGAAAGACTTGTGATATGATTACTCACTATAGTCATGAATTACTGGCGGTACGACCGGGGTGATGCCCCCTTCCGTTCCGCACTCTAATCTGGTGCATGACACGTATTACGTCGACCCGGATGCAGGATGCTGCTAGCTCTCCCACATGTCGGCGAAGTAGTACGTAGTAGTAAGAAGGAGCAAAGAATCATGCGGTATAAGTCTTTATAGAGATTCCAACAAGTGACTACATACGGAGCAAAATGAGTGAATCTACACTCTAAAATATGTCTACGTACATCCGTATGTTGTAGTCAATTTGAAATGTCTAAAAAGACTTATATTTAGGAACGGAGGGAGTATTAGTACTACTACTCACGTCGGAGGAGTGCGAACCATGGCAGGCTAGTGAATCAGCAGTAGAAAACAACATGCTGATATGGCCATAAAAAACAATGTGCCACGATCCAGACTGTAGCATGTACAATACTACTCCTCTTTGTTTGGATCCCTGAGTTAGAGCTAGTTTGGGTTGAAATAGGCTCAAATTATCCAAACAGGAGGGGTTAGTTTGAGCTAGTTTGCTCTAACCTAGCTAAAAAAACTAGCCCGGTGGAGAGGTTCTAATTGGGTTAGTTCTCCTCGGGCCCACTAAAAGAGAACTAAAAAAATCTCCCCTGCCCGCACCAGATCGCTCCCTCCGCCCCCCTCGCACGACTCCTCTCTGTTCCCCATCGGGCTGCCTGCCCAAGCGCCGCTCCGCCGCTCGCCCTCTCTCTCCCCCGGCCGCCCTCTCCCTCTGGCCTCCGCCGCCCTCCTCCGGCCGCCCTCTCCCTCCGGCCTTCGAACCTTGCCCCGCTCCCCCTTCACCGGTCGTTTTCTCCCTCTGTCTTGTGCAGTGGCGGCGCATCTACCAGGGAGGTCACGAGAGGGGTGAGTTTGTTCGTTCCTTCTCTGTCTCACAGCCATATCATTGATCTTGCTCGCTCTAGCGCTAATTCCGATTTGGAAAAGTAGATCCTGATTAAACTTGGTATAGATTTGTGGTGCATGCATGGAATTGTTTGATGCTGCTTGAGGAGGTAATAAATCTTTCTAGAGGCCCAAAGATTCAGTTCACCTTTCTAGGTATTTCAGTTTCAAGCTTGCATTCTTTCTAGAGGCCCAAAGAATCAGTTCACCTTTCTAGGTATTTCAGTTCCAGGCTTGCATTGTTTCTAGAGGCCCAAAGATTCAGTTCACCCTTCTAGGTATTTCAGTTTCAGGCTTGCATTATTTCTAGAGGCCCAAAGATTCAGTTCACCTTTCTAGGTATTTCAGTTTCAGGCTTGCATTATTTCCAGAGGCCCAAAGATTCGGTTCGCAGTCATCGGCAAGTGGCCCTGCTACCCATGCCGGTCTCGACCTCAACTCGCAAGCGCTAGCGTCGGAGCGGTTCCCGGGGCTTGGGCTCTACAGAGCCTTCCTCCAGAGCGACGATGACGAGCTCCTCCCAGGTGCGTGAGGGGCTCCGGGCTCCCTCCCTCTCGTGAATGACTTCCGTGATGAGTTAGCTCATGCTTTGTTTCATGGAGTGTATTTTTTTTGTGAAGCTTGATTGAGGAATTGTATGTTTAAGTGGGATATCTCAATTGTATGGACAAAGTAAAATTTATCATGTTTTGCATGCTTGATTTGTAAAGATGGTTCGTTTATGTCAATTGTGAGCAGGAGGAGGCCACACCAAATCCGGCAGGAAATAGGGTCCAAAGAAGTCAAATGATTGAGAAAGAACATTTATTGTCAATCTAACCCCGCCATCGATACACCTCTTTGGTTTAGAGTTGGTTCAGGGTTAGAATCTAACTCTAACCTCTAACTGAGTTAGAGTTCTCCTTGTCTCGGTTCATCGCCATCATACTTTCCCCATTCTGTGTTTTAAGTATCCTGCGAATCAAAGAGGCCCTTAGACTGGTTTAGGTCCGGTAGTTTTTTATAAACGTGTTATGTCCAATTTAATGAACGTGCTCCGGTTTCTACGAAAATAATCCGGTTTCATGTAGTAATTCATTTATTTATTTATTCTTCTACGGGGGGTTTGCATGTAATTCGTGAGGTCTGAAATGTGAAGTACCCCGGCATATGCTCCGAGTCGTGCATGCACTACGACCCAGATGCTCTATGTCCCACATGTCGGTGAAAGGGAGCACGTGGAAATAGCCTAGGAGTACATATAGGAGGATAAATGCGTGAAAAAATATGTACGGTGAAGCGCAGCTGCGGTTCGAAAAGGAGATCTAAAGTGATGACAGGTATAGGTCGCACGCAGCCAACTAGTGGTAGTACTAGACATACGACTGCTTTTCCCTAAAAAAAAAGAGGTACGAGTGCTCAGTACTCCTATTCTATCAACACAAGTCCCATCTAACAACAGCGTCCGTGCTACAGCTAGCTCTTCACCCTCGTTTCTCTCTTCTAATTCTAAACTCAGCCGAAGCCCGGTGGGCGGGGTGGGGATTTGCGATGGTCGGTTTGCTCAACTACGGCCCCACCTCACAGTGAAAACGTTACTACTGGAATAAAAATGCCATATACTCCTATACTATATGTATATCTACACTCTTATAAAAAACAGAGTTGGTGATGATGGTGTGCCTGCCATCCTGCAACATAGGCCGTCCGATTTATATCTGACGGAAAATATGGCAATTTTGCAAAAAGGTACCCACACACCTCTCCACATTTGCAAATAAGGCCTTCCCTCGTTCATCCTTTTCTCTCACAAGATAAACTAGTCATACAAATGCATCTCTTTTTTCTGAAATGCATACAAATGCATCTTGATGTTACGTGCAACGCATGAGCATCTTGCTAGTACTAATAAAACATTAAGGCCACGAGGCGATGCAGTGCTGGTTACGAGAGGCAAGAAGAAGAGATGCATCCATCGACAATGTCCACCTCCTCGACTCAGGGCGCCGGTCCACCGAACGGCGGCTAAGTAGCAGTGGCTTTTGTGGCCAGGTCGACGTGCTTCTGAACAATGGCGTCCAAAGATTCCAGCCACTGGAAGAAGGCCAATGTCTTTCTATCCTCGCTGGCCTTGAACTGGCCTATGTAGACGATTTCCTCATAGACGTGGATGTGCAGGTCGACGGTTTCATGCATGGCGAGGCGCTGCACAACGAGCGCGGCCTCGAGGTGCACATTCTTCATCGTGTCCTCCGGCACCTGCAGGGCCACCAGGGCTTGAAAGAGTTCGTCACCATGGAGGCCGATGAGGGTGGCAGGCAATGAGGAGCCTGGGCGCGCGGGCTGGAGCAGTACGGCAAGGTCGTCCGCGCGCTTCTTGACGGTGGTGAACTTGCGGATGGAGTTGACCATCATGTCGTCCATGCGAGAGGCGAAGCCGGCGTCGGCGAGGGCTACGACACCGGCGATCGCCAGCATCGTCTGGAAACGCTGCGCGGTGCGGGGCCACTAGCTGGCGCCTTGGATGATTTGGCACAGCCGACTGCCGCTCACGTCCATCGCCTCCATAGGTGCTTCTGGCTTCTGGTCACTTGGTCTTGGATTGGAGTGAGCAGTGTTGCGCAAAGACTAGGAGTAGATGGATTGGAGTGGTGGGGCGCCTTTATATGAGAATCCAAACTCTGTTGCATTCACATCGTGCTGGCTCTATTCTGCTTCTCCAATTAATTCCCTCTGCATGTAATTTGAGGATGCATCATTGACCGTTCAACGTCTCGGAAACCGCTACCCTCTCGCTCCTTAGCATTCAAGCACCTATGGAGGCGACTGCCGCTCGCGTCTATCGCGTGTCAGGAGACGTTCCCGTCGACGATGAGGTGCCTATGGTGACTTCGTAAATTTCAAGATGATAGTACTAGTATACTCAATATTGTGCACCGCGACCAAGGCGGAGAGGAAAACGAGAGAACTACGTATTTTTTTACGGTGTAAATTCACTCATTTTGCTCCATATGTACTCCGTCTCGGTGTAGTCTAGTCACTTGTTGAAATCTCTAGAAAGGCAAATACTCCTTTTTGGTTTACAGGGCTATACTAGCAAGTAATAGTGGGCTCACATCGCAATTGTGTCTCATGCAAGAGCTTGCCTATATTTGTGCTCCTGAGAACTGAGCATAGCTCAGTTGGCAAGGCGCGGGAGTTCGCAGCCAGCCCACCAGGGTTCAAGTCTCGGCTTGAGCGTTTGGTGCTCACAGAGTTTTCTTCTACAAAAAATGCCAACAAGCTAGTCTATCCCGGATTGGCCTCATTTATTTATATGCGTGCTCCAAGGTTCACAACTGCCATGTTCGGGTTGCGCTTGGCTCTTTGCCTCTTCGAGAAGATGAACAATGATGTTACTACTACTGCTTCTACAGTATCGAATCCACTGCTGCATGTCTGTCCACCGCGAGCGGGAGGGACAGGTTGTTGTAGTACTATAAGCAAAAGCCTGTCCTCGTCTGCGAGCCACCACGCGCATGGGCGAGGGAGAAGGCGTGTAGTAGTAAAATCAAGCTTCTCCTTGTTGTACGAGTTGACGCGACACATCATAGCACTGCCCCCACATGGTTGCCTCTAAACTTGGCTGAAAGACCCGCAGTGTACAATACTCCATTTGCTGCAACCTCTAACATTTACCCCACCAAAAATTAAAATATATATTCCTATCTTGACCAGATGAGCGTGCAAACTAGAATCATCAGGATGACAGGTAGGGCCACAAGATTATTTTAATAAAAAAAGCATGGAGCCGACCCCAATTTTAAGCTTACAGGCACAGTACACGCTACCCTAGACTACTCTACACATGAAACTGCCACACGAGCGTCCGGGCTGTGCTTGGCTCTTCGCCTCTTCGAGAAGTCGAACAATGATGGAGTACTACTGCAGTGGAGGAGTACTACAGTATGCTTCTGGCCATCTGACACCGATTGAACTGCTACATGTCCACCGCATGCGGGAGGGAGAGCGTGTAGCGAACGAAAGCTTCTCCTAGTCCTGCCAGCCACCACGCTCATGGGCAAGGGAGGGACGTAGCTTCATTGACTTACTGCTCCTGCCTTTGCATCTATGACAGGTGGGCCCAACAGGTCGGTGGCCCACCTGTCATGCAGCCAAAGGCAGGTGCGGTTAAGGCGAGAGGGCGTTGTAGTAATCAAACTTCTCGGTCTTGTACGAGTTGATGCGACACATCAAAGCACTGCACTTGATATATTTCAATAATTTGCGTTTACCGATGAATTAATTACAATGCATGCATGCATGCCTTGACTCTCCTTTTGATACTTGCATGTGTTGATTTAATGCACCTTGAAGTAGTATGAATATGTGACAGTAAAGCTTTGTAATGCCCCGGCCCTAATAAAGCGAGAGATGGTTGTGCACGAGGAGGGCGATATCATGCAGACGGAACAGGACCCGACGATGGAGCTCTCTATGGTCTCGATGGACCTCACCTTGCTCCACTACCCCTTGTGCCTCCGCCCCTTGAAGCCTCCAGTGTATGAAGTTCGAATACACCTCCTCCGTTCGGCTGATCACGCAAGGTGCAGGTTTCTTGATTGATGTGCTGTTCGATTGATTTGTGCAGTGCAAGGGAGGGCACCTGGCCTGCGCGGGCTGCCGCGTCGAGCGCCCCGGGAACCAGCGGCAATGCCAGAAGTGCGAGCGCGACGGTGGCTTCGACATGCGGAACACGGCGGTGGACACCATCCTCTCCTCGGTGAGGGTGGAGTGCCCGCACGAAGGCTGTGGGCTCTACGTCACTTACCACAAGCTCGCCGATCACCAGAGCGTGTGTCCGCTCGCGCCCTGCAAATGCCCCGTGCCCGTCTGCAGCTACGAAGGCCCGCCGCCAGCGCTCTCCCACCACATCATCACCGTGCATCCCATGCCCGCGCACAGGATCCAGTACGGCAAGGTGCTCCAGCTGCAAGTGCCACTGTCGGAGCCACGGCTCTTGCTGTTCACGGAGGAGGACGGCCGCGTGTTTTTCTTGGTCGGCGGCGTGCTCGACATCGGCGCGCCTATCACCGTGTCGGTCATCTACATCAGAGCGGGGTCGTCCCCACTGCCGCACTACGTGGCCAAGCTGTGGGCGAACGGCCCGCCGGGCGAGCCCAAAGGCAGGACCGACGCCGTCAAGGTGGAAATGGAGGTGACAAGCAGCAAGGATCCCGGCGACGTCGCCGTGCACGAGCTGATCTTCTTCACAGTTCCGCCCAAGCTGCTGGCCGGGGCTAAGCTGGTGTCCCTCCACATTCAGATTGACAAGCTCACATCCTAAATGATTCTACAGTGTCTTCTGTTTATCTTAGTAATATGCTAATATAGGGGTTAGCTCGGTCTACTTTAGCTTAAGAGATGGTGGGCTTTGGTGGCGATGCAACAATTACTTCGACATAGATCAGCAGTTAAAGTAATTTCCAACAGTCGAACGGATATTTTGTGTCTGTTGGATAGTATAAAGATCCTTTGGGTAAGAAGTATAACAGCTTATAAGAAGTAAGTATAACAGCTTATATGCGTGTTTGTTCAGGAAGTGTTGCATACTTGTGCGAGTTGACGCGACACATCAAAGTACTACTACTACTAGTAGTACTCCCTCCGATCCTAATTTCTCTGCGCATAAGGCTGGTCATAGTGGGAGTAACATAGGTAGTAACATAGATGCCACATAAGCAAAAATGGTGAGGTGGCAAGTAATTAATGAGGAGAGAGGCAAATAGAGTAACATAATATGTTACCATCACATAGCGCTTTCCAATGCAAAATGAGTCTACAAAGTAATAAATCAAGACACCTAGTACTATCTCAAGGCCAAGGAGGAACGTGAAACCTATGATAGAGCCAATCGGATGGTTGAGAACACTACAATTCGTAGCTATAGATGCGTGTGTGAGAGAGAACGAGTGCGTGCGTGCACCTCTTCTCTTCCTATATAACATACTAAACTCAGAGTACAAGTGTATGTGGGTGGCATCGACCTAGGGAGCTAGAGATGGTGCGTGCGAGAACTCCCGAGAGATAGGTGTAATGCGTCTGAAAAAAGACTAGTCTATAGCTCGCCACGAGGCTATTCCTGTCGAACGCCCCAATAAGCGTAAGATATGTATCCGACGGTGCCAGTTATTGCACGTACACAACAGTAGAAAAAGAACTAGTACCATGGCATATGCTACACCATGGCTGAGAACACGTGCCCACGTTACGCCATCCGGGAATAGTGCCGCACTTCGAAACTAAATCGTTAATAAATTTTGAGCGCATCTCATCACATTCCAAATTACTACTACTACAACGCTATATTTAATTGCAAACCTGTTCACACCGATCACAACCTACTCCCTCCGTCGTCACCGTGACCAAGGAGGAGGGGAAAACGAGAGAACTTAATGTTTATTTGCTAGTCATAGTGGGAAGTAACTTAGACTAGTAACATGCATATGATACTAGTCTATGTAACCACCTTCATAGTGGAGAGTAACATATGTGTGGTATCATGCAAGCCATCATTTATTAAGATGTAGACTCATTTTGCCTTGGGATGCGCTATGTTACAGTAACATATTATGTTACTGCAAACACCTCTCTCCTTGTTAAATACATGCCACATAAGCAATTTTTTCTTGGTATATGTTATATTACTTGCTATGTTACTCTCACTATGACTAGCCCATTGCATGCAATGAACTAACCATTGCATGTCGTGTTTGGTAGTCTCAAGTCATTAAAAGCATGCACACCCACATCTCTTATTGGTTGATATGTCAAGAAACAAGAAACGAGGTAGAAGTTAATGCACCACGCCTAAGTGTTTTGGGATTATTTGGTTTCCCACTTAGGAGCGTATTAGTACTCGGTTATAAACACTACTATGCCAAGATGACTGCACATTCCTCCTCAACTCCTCATCCACAAAAACAAACAAGTCATTCAGCATCCTTCCCTTGCGTCTGCCATGGTCAGCGTGAGTTCTGGGTCGAGAGATTACCACCAGGGAGAGGCGAGCATGGAAGCGGAAGCACAAGAGATGTCCCGCCTCGCCTCGAAAGCAGCCGACATGTCCCGCCGCGCGGAAGTAGCAGCACAGAGGTCCTGCCGCACCGCCGAAGCAGCATGGAGGTCCCACCATGCTGTCGATGCAGCAGACTGCTCCGGTCGCGCCGCGAAAGCAGCAGAGATGTCCCGCGGCGCCGCGGCGGCGTGGGAAAATGTCTCGCGGGCAGGCGACGACTCTTACAGGCGCATGCATGTGATTGTCCATAGCCAGATGGATCAGATCTCCCGCTGGGCGAGGTTGCAGGACGACATGAAAGCCTCGTTTGAATAGGCTACCGGCGTCATCCGGCAAGTAAGGGAGGGCAATGAGAGGCTCCGGGCCGAGCGCGACCTGCTGAGGGCGAAGATCGTCCGAAGTGCAGAGCAGCAGGAGGAGACCAGTGCGTTGTTGAAGAGGACCGGCGTCATCGTCAAGAAACTTATGGATGAGAATGACATGCTCCGGATCGAGCGCCAAAGGCTGGTGGAGGAATCCGTGGATGCTCTCAAGCAGCGTCTTGAGGACACGACAGAGCTCATTGCCGCTCGCCTCAGAGACTAGTTCCTGCGGCCTGCAGCAACGCATCAAGAAAGTAGAGATCAGCGAGCCAAATCGTTGTCTTCCTTCTTCTTTTTCCCTTCAGGCGTAGCCGCATGTGGCTTTTTAAATTATCTTCCTAATTATGTAAGACAATTATTATCCACTGTCATCGTCCTTATATATTCATTAGTCTTGCTATAAGTCGCAGTAGATGCTATATAGGTCTGTCGGATCTTACATCAAGATCCGTGCAAAAATTTCTTTTCAGATTTTCTTTTTTCTCTCTTAAATCTCAGTCGAGGGAGACATAGCCACGCCATTAAATAGAGGCTCTAGCGCCATTAATGGAGACCTTGGCAGAGCGGTGGATGACAGATGGAGGTCAAAGGGCTCTCCTCCCGATAAGCACGCGCAGGGGTCTGATCGCACGCCTCCCGTACTCAAATAGCTACCCTGCACGTCGACTCCTAGCTAATAAAAAAAGGGACGCGTGGCTGCACGTAAATGGTAAATAGAACGCCCACGGTTTCAATAATACTTGTGTTTCTGATTGTAACGTGACAACACTTGTTCCAAAATGACTTTGTTGATTGTTAATGTGTGCGCCTTCACAAATCAGACAGCAAAATTACCACAGCATGTTGGTGCCATGTCATGACACCAAGCCAAATTTCATGATTTTCATGCGTGTTTTGGATTTACAGGAATTAAAAAACCAAGTTTCTCAATGTTTCCAGCCGAGCCACGACGCCCAGATGTTTGAATTTCATTCCCATTTCTTGCATGCATGGGACCTAGAAATTTACCCGAGGACACACGTGTGATTTTTCAACCAACTTTGGTGCCTTGGAGCATGTGCTTGTATTTCATATTTGAATTATGCACACAAAGGTGACACGTTCCCTCTCAAAACCACGAGCCTTCTTGAGAGAAGCTCCGGTTTGCAAGAAGCTTATACGAAAACTTGTTCCTATTCGGCCAATTGTTTTACCACAACATGGTAGTACCATGACATGACACCATGCCGAGTTTCATGATTTTCAGGCGTGTTTTGGAATTTCAAGAATTTTAAAACCAATTTTCTCAATGTTCTCGGCCGAGCCACGATGCCAAGATGTTTGAATTTCACTCCCATTTCTTGCATGGGACCTAGAAATTCACCCGAGGACACACATGTGATTTTTCAACTAACTTTGGTGCACGAGAGCATGTGCTTGTAGTTCAAATTTGAATTATGCACATTAAATGACCAGAAACTCAATTAATGTATAAAAAAGGCCAAATGAACCCGGAATAATTCCAATATTTAGAAGGGCACTCATGTAGTTCTATGTTGCCTCTGTAAAGAAACTCAAGGGGGGGAGCGTATATCGTTTCACACTCAAAGGTGACACGTTCCCTCTCAGAACCACGAGCCTTCTTCAGAGAAGTTCCGGTTTGCAAGAAGCTTATACCAAAACTTGTTCCAAATCGTACAATTTTTTACCACAACATGTTAGTGCCATGAGATGACACCATGCCAAGTTTCATGATTTCCAGGCGAGCTTTGGATTTACATGAATTTTAAATCCAAGTTTCTCGATGTTGTCGGCCGAGTCACGACGCCAAGATGTTTGAATTTGATTCCCATTTCTTGCATGGGACCTAGAAATTCACCCAAGGACACACATGTGATTTTTCAACCAACTTTAGTGCACTGGAGCATGTGCTTGCAGTTCAAATTTGGATTATGCACATTAAATGTCCAAAAACTCAATTAATGTATAAAAAGACCAAACGAACCCGGAATGATTCCAAAATTTAACAGGGCACTCATATAGTTCTGTGTTGCCTCTGTAAAGAAAATCTCGTATATCGTTTCGCACACAAAGGTGACACGTTCCCTCTTGGAACCACGAGGCTTGCTGAGAGAATCTCCGGTTTTGCAAGAAGCTTATACCAAAACTTGTCCCAATTCAGCCAAAAAATATACATATGAAAACAGGGTTTAGATTATCCTAAACATCTCGCTACCTAGACCAATGTACTCTTATTTGAATTCAACATAAAATGGATACAAATATTTGAATTGGAGATCGTATGGTACATGTAGTTCATAGTGAAATATGATTACTGCTATATGCATGTTTTTTGTTATCAAGATAATATTTAAATGATTGTATAAATTGACAACAATCGTATTCAAATAAGGAAAATTTATTCAAATTTAGTCCATATGGTAGACGACAATATATATGTTCATAGGGTGGAGTAAAATGTTCATATATGATGGAAGATCAAAATGTAGGACTACATCCATTATAAATCGCAAGGTCACCTAACGATATATTCGAATTCAACATAACGTGGATTCAAAAATTGAAATTTGAGATCCTGGCATTTGTAATCATATAAAAGGGACATGACTCTTTCTTTTGGTGGGAATTGATTTGTTTTTTGTTGTTGTTGAGGGAAGTGCGAATCGATTTGGTAATGTACAGGGTAATCTTGTTCTCCCGATTTTTTTTTTACATTTTTCTTGTACTTTTTTCAATGACATCTATAGCAATATAGTAAAAGGGGACATGACTCTCTTGTGTCTTGTATGAATTGTTTTTTTGTACACGTTAAGTTTGTTCTGCCGAACAAGGAATCCGCGCCTTGTTATCCCGAAATTTTCAAGATCGAGTATCTTTTGTCTCATCTACTTTGAAACTCCCGCCTCTTCAACCCGCTCCGCGCCTTGTTATCCCAAAATTTTGACGTGCACGAAAACTCCCTCCTCATCCGAAATCCGTCCCGCAGCCCAGACACGCGAAATCCCCCTTCTACCTGTCAGCCGGAAATGCCGGCTCGACGTCGCGGTGTCAAAACCGGTGGGGGTACGCTGGTAACTTACCCTACATTTCGGACAAGCACGTCCCTAAGCCATGGCTCCCCCTACCTTCCCCTTCGCCCCCCCATTCGTACACCGAGGCCGCCAAATCCCGTGAAACCCCACGCTCCTTCGTCGGCCTTCCGACCGCCGCCAAGCCAGAGAATCTTCCCCGACGATGTCGTCCACCGCAACTGCTCGCCGTCCCTCATCCACCGCACCAGATGAGGATCCGTCGTCGATCTCATCGTCCCGCCGGATCAGCTGCCCCGTCCTCCACCTCCAAGGAGCTGCCCCGACGTTCGCCTCATCTACCGTGCCACCTCCATCCCCACAGCGCCGTCTTGACCTGCCCCACCGAAATCGCAACACCCTCACCAATTCCTCCAATGAAGCCGAGGCCCACTCGGCGCCACCAAGGAGGTTCTGCACCCACCGCTGCATTTTATCTTTTATTCGATCTCACGGGGCTGCCTGTGCTCGATACCGAGCAGCCATGTCGGGTCTCCATCGACGGCACCGTCGCCGACCACTTCATCCATGGCATCTCTCCCCCATGCCGTTGCTTCCTCGGCGGCGACTTCCACACCGGCACTAGCTACAGCTGCTCCGGCTCTCGCTCGCGCTGCTGCTGCTGCTCTGGCTCTCGCTCGCGCTGCGGCTCTTTTGTTGCTGTCGGTCGCATTGCTGCATTGCTGTTGCTTTCGTTTGTGCTGCTGCTCTTCTCTGCTATTGCTGTCGGTCGCGCTGCTGCTCCGCTCTTGCTCTTGTTCGTGCTGCTACTCTGCTCTTGCTCTCGCTCGTGCTGCTGCTGCAGCACGACCTCCAGCAGCTACAGGAGTTGGGTGGGCAACAAACAGTAGATGATCCATTCTCTATCTTTTTAAAACTGAAGCTATAATCTACCTGCTATCATTAGTTTTGGATCTATCCACTCGTTTGCTACCATCAGTCTTGATTTCTGCATGCACCCCTTATGCCTTACAAAATCTAACTATTTTTTTATTATGCATGTCATTTATTGTACACAATCGTACTGAACATGTAGAGAAAAAGAGAAGACCGTTGCATGGGAATATAATGTCATGCAGACGCCGCTCCATGGTGGGTGAAGTGGCCCCCTCCCGCCATTCCAGATTATATTCCAGAGGAAGATAACTGTTCAGATGGGGATTCAGAGGGAGCCGACCACTCCTATTTACCACCTAAGGTGTTTGCTCTAACCTGGCATGCTGATGTTGGTCATATCATGCATATGGCGCCTCGCATTGTTTACATTATACATCTTATATGTCATCAGCTTAGTTTAGATTTGCTTTGTGTGAATGCCACCTGTTTGATTTCTATATCATACTCCCACCGTTTCTAAATATTTGTCTTTTTAGAGATTTCAACAAGTGACTACATACGGAGCAAAATGAGTGAATCTACACTCTAAAATATGTCTATATACATCCGTATGTGGTAGTCCATTTGAAATATCTAAAAATACAAATATTTAGGAACGGAGGGAGTATATGGGAATTATGCAATGCCATCTTCTTTAGCCAGGCATCATATACGTGAATCATGCAATGCCATCCTGTTTAGCCAGTCATCGTATATGTGAATTGTATCATGCCATATTTTTTTCATAATGTATTCCATTTGTCAACAGTGTTTATACATTCATCTACTCTTCCTGTGCATCAGCCATTTGAGTCGGTCATGGGAAAATCTAGAGTGAAAACAAGGTCTTCTGAGCAGTCAGTGCTACCTGTCGATGCAGATTTCTTGCTGGTTACAGATAGCTCCTTAGAGGAGGATTCAAAGACAGATGACCAGTCGTATTCCCCCCCCCCCGAGGTGCATGCTCTAACTTGGCAGGGTTATATTGCTCATATCATGCATATGGTGTCTTGCATTGCCATGCCATCTGCTTAGATTAGACATGCTTTGTGTGAATGCCTCCTGTTTGCTTTCTATATCAGATATGTGAATTATGCAATGCCATGTTTTTAGCCAGTTATCATATATGTGAATTATCTCATGCCATCTTTTTTTCATTACGTATTCCATTTGTCGACAATCTTTGTATATTGAACTACTCTTCATGTGTATCAGCCATTTGAGCCGGTTATGGAAAAATCAGGAGTGAAAACAAGGTCTTCAGAGCAGGCAATGGTACCTGTTGAAGCATATATCTCGATGGTTACAGGGAGCTCCTCAGAGGAGGATTCAGAGACAGATGACCAGTCCTACATCCCACCTGAGGTGTATGCTCTAAGTTGCAATGTTCTCATATCATGCATATGGTGTCTTGCATTGCTTAGTTTAGACATCATATGCACAATATTGAATTCCATCTACTTAGTTTAGAGATCATACATGCGAGTGCCAGCTGCTTAGTATATGAATCAATTATGTCAATTGTATCATGCCATCCTGTATACTTAGACAACATGTATGTGAATTATTTCATCCCAACCTATTTGAGAAAGACATCATATAGTTTTGTCATGTCATCCTGTTTAGATACTCATCATATGTTGAATTATGCCATTATATCCTGTTTAGTTAGGCATCATATATGTGCAATTGTGTCATGTTGTCCTGTTTGGTTAGACAACATATATGTGAATTACCACATCTATCTATCATACAATGTCTGTATGTTCAATTTCTTTTCTTGTTTATCAGCCATTTGAATTGGAGGGGGTGATGGCAGTATCTAAGGGAGAAAAAACCCGTTCTTCACAAAAGACAGTGCTACCCGTCGATGCAGATAGAACCATGGTTGTACTGGCCCACAAACTAGCCCCACCACACATAATCAAGACTCTTCCAGATTGCACACTTACACCGTTGGGCAGAGAACCAGCTACAACCCATCTAACCCCAACCCCAGCGGATAGTAACCCACTTCTAGTTGACAAAGCACCATGTCCACCACGGAGTACCCCCAGACGAGCAGTTTGTAAAGCAACTACAGTGACCAAAGACGAAGACCACCACAGCGAACCCAAACTCCACGTTTAAAGCAGAAGAGCAACTGTTCTCAGGTTAGATTCTGTAGCTATGGTCCATACTCCTTTGCTGTTGCATCACTCTATTTACTCATACCAACTACTTACGAATTTGAAGGATCCAATTGAAACTCCAATGGCGCAACACGCATGTTTTAAACCTATTTCTTTAACTAGATTGCTGTTCTAACTTCTTGCTCTATGTTGATTTCAGTTTCAGTTGTATAAACAGTTATGTTCTCATGTGATGCACATTACAAGTGTTGTCAATGCTGTGTAGTTTCTCACGCTTATATTCTGTCTATGCTGTTGTTGTCTTAAAAATATATGAGTTGAACTGTGTCTCTATCTTGATTAGGCAACATAAACTAGAATGATATGGACAATACAGTGACCATAGTACATAGATATATGTTTGTTTCATGCTGTTATCCTTTCCACCTTACTACTGAACCGGTTTACCAAAATGAGTTTCGTATACTACATGCTAAACCTGTGATGTGTCTGCTTGTTTCTCTTGTAGTATGCGAACAGAATATTGGAGAAGAGCACCCCACTATGCAATGGTAGAGAAAGTAATGCAGATAAGGTTCAGGATAGTGAGACAACCTGTTGGTCTCCAAGAAAGGTGATAAAAATTGATCTTGTAGACAGTGAGAAAACCCCACAGTCCTGCGTTGATGTAGTGTTCGAGTTACTGGCCAGTACCGCTGGCACAAGCTCTTCGAACTCGCTAACTGAATCACTTCGGCTTCTTCAGTCTGAGCTACAAGCTGAAAGGCATCAGTCAGCTGTGCTGCGACAAGAAGCTGAAGGATTGAGGAAGTCCCTGCAGAATTCAGATGCATACTTTCTTGTGCAACAGCAAGTGCTGGAGGATTTAAGCGCCAAACAAGAGAAAGTTAATAAGCTTGCTAAGCATCTTGCCAACATTATGGGTACCCAGGATATTGTTTCTTGAGCTCTTCTGAAGTGGTTTCAGTTCTGGACTTGTTTTGTTGCGGCGTTTATTCGCACTGGTCGCCAAGTTTGACAACCAGTGTATATGATATGCGGCTTTGTTCCCTATATTTGCACTGTGGCGAACTTTGATGCCCAGTGGATGTAATATGTGTAATAGCCGTGATAGCCTACCGTAAGTTGCTTTCTTATTTATTTCCTTGTTGTCTTGTTTATTTGTTTGCTTGTGGTCAGTGCAGTTCTTTTTCCACGGTTTGCTAGTGGCCGTAATAACCTATTTTTTAAAACTAGTCCACAATAACCATGGGCTACATATTTACTATAGTTACCATGGGCCTCCTACGGGCCGTAGAAACAATGGGCCTTCTAAGGGCCGTAGAAACGATGGGCCTTCTATGGGCTGTAGCATCAATGGGCCTTCTACGGGCCATATGATTGATCGACCAAACATGGGCCAATAACAGGCCGCATTATGGGCCGTAAACGGGCTATATTTGGAATCGTCTGTTCATGGGCCGACCATAACAGGCCATCGTTAATCTGCTGTATTTGATGACGCTATGAAAATGGCCCAACGGATTAACGGGGCGCAAACGATCCGATTGTAACCACGGGCTGAATTTGGCCCACAAGTAGAAAAGGCCAGTAATGGGCCGTAAGTAACCGAATGCTGGAACTAAGCCCAAGAATAAATTGGCCCTGAAAAGGCCAAAACATAACACGGGTTGGAAACGGCCCAATGGAATAATGGGCCGTTAATGGGTATAAAGCGGTATACTGTTCATCGCGGGCCAGATTCACCACGGGCCTTTAATGGGCCAAGAGTTAAAAATGGCCACGTATGGGCCAAAAGACATCATGTGCCATACATGGGCCGGAAGTTACAACACGCTGGAATCATATTGGACGGCCCAGATGAAACTACTGGGCTTAATTCCGGTAGGCCGTAACGGGCTGTGAGTTAGCGGGTCGTAAATGGGCTATATACGAACAGGCCGTTAACAGGCTTTCTGTGGGCCTGCCTGTTACCGTTTGACCAAGTCAAACGGGCCGGCCTTTTCACCGGAATGGGCCTCTGTTGGGACATGCCATGTGTCAACGTATCATAGGCGCCTCCTGTCCAATGAATGGATGACATCTGTCCAAACGGTGAGCCAACACGTGTTTCCTCCGGCCAATGAGAATTTTACACGTGGAAAATCCTCATTGGTCCGGGCTGTTAACGGGTTATCGGATCCAAAACCGGACCCGATAGCTAAACGGCGAGCCATTACGGTGGATGCCACGTGTCGGTCACCCTTGACGAAAGCACTTCCATGACGCGCTATTTATCGTCATGGAAGTGGACACTTCCGTGACGATAATTTTGGTAATGTCATGGAACAATTCTACGACAGCACATGTATGACTATCTTGATTCTGTCATAAATTTGTCATGGATGTACATGCATGACAGAAAACGTGACCTACTGTGACAAACACGTATCATCACGGAAGTGTATTTTTTTCGTAGTGTCATGACTTTATTTAATGATGAATCCACTATTTTCGAAGAGGTTCCAATTGACTATGACAACAAAGTTCCTATCTATGATGATTATGCTGATGACATGTATGCTATAAGGAATAATAATAACCATGAAACTTGTCATCATGATTTTAATTTTCAATCCCATGATAGTTATTTTGTTGAGTTTGCTCCCACTACTATGCATGAGAATAAATTTGATTATGTGGAGAGTAATAAAATTTGTATGCTTGTGGATCATGAAAAGAATGCTTTTATGTGATAGTTATATTGTTGAATTAATTCATGATGCTATTGAAAATTGTTATGAGAGAGGAACATATGCTTGCAGGTATTGTAATAATATCAAGTTTCCTCTCTATGTGTTGAAAATCTTGAAGTTGCACTTGTTTTGCCTTCCTATGCTAGTTGATTCTTGCTCCCAAAAGTTATTTGCTCACAAAATCCCTATGCATAGGAAGTGGGCTAGTCTTAAATGTGCTAGTCATATGCTTCATGATGCTCTCTTTGTGTTTCAATTCTTATCTTTTATGTGAGCATCATTGAAATCATCATGCCTAGCTAAAAGGCATTAAAGAAAAGCGCTTGTTCAGAGACAACCCAATATTTACCCCTACTGTCTTTATGTGTTTACATGATTAAGCTACTGCAGTAATCGTGTTTTATAGCATTTGTTTCAATAAAGTGCCAAGTAAAGCCTTTAGGATAGTATGGATGATAGTTGATTTGATCTTGTTGGAAAACAAAAACCTTTGCGTCCAGTAAAACAATTTTTGAAATTCACAGAAGTGACGAAAGTTTCTGAATGTTTTACACAAGATTGATATACAGATTCTCTATGCTGTCCTAATTTTTCAGAGTTTTTTGAGTTACAGAAGTATGGTCAAAGTTCAGATCTTTACACACTGTTCTGTTTTCAATGCATACTTTGCTTGTTTTCTAGTTTCTATGGCTTATATTGCTCAATATAAATTGTGGAAATGATAAGCTATAGTAGGCATTGTGTGAGAACAATTATAAATCTTGTCTTTGATAGTACCAAAGTGAATGATTTGTCTTTATCATACTAACCCATCTCACGAAGTTCCGTAAAGTTTTGTGTGATTGAAGTTTCAAGTTTTGGGTGAGATATCGATATGAGGAGAATAAGGAGTGACAAGACCCTAAGCTTGGGGATGCCCAAGGCACCCCATGGTAATATTCAAGGAAGAGCCAAGCAACTAAGTTTGGGGATGCCATGGAAGGCATCCCCTCTTTCGTCTCCAACATTATCGGTAACCTCACTTGGAGCTATATTTTTATTCGTCACATCATATGAGTTTTTACTTGGAGAGTCATCTTATTTTGTTTTTATTTGCTTGCTGTTATTTATGATAATGTTTTGTATCTTTTATTTTATAAAAAAATTCAAGTATAGCCTTTGCCATGTGATGTCTACTATGCAACTTTATTCTTGTAGACACGTGTTGGGCCTCCAAGCGCAGAGTTTTGTAGGATAGTAGCAATTTCCCCTCAAGTGAATGACCTAAGGTTTATCAATCCGTGGGAGGCGTAGGATGAAGATAGTCTCTCTCAAACGACCCTGCAACCAAATACAAGAAATCTCTTGTGTCCCCAACACACCCAATACAATGGCAAATTGTATAGGTGCACTAGTTCGGCGAAGAGATGATGATAAATGTGTAATATGGATGGTAGAAATATATTTTTATAATCTGAATAAATAAAAACAGCAAGGTAGCAAATAGTAAACGGCACAAAAACGGTATTGCAATGCTTGAAAATGAGGCCTAGGGTCCGTACTTTCACTAGTGCAATCTCTCAACAATGCTAATATAATTGGATCATATAACCACCCCTCAAAGTGTGATGAAGAATCACTCCGAAGTTCCTATCTAGCGAAGAACATAAGAATAAATTGTTTGTAGGGTACGAAACCACGTCAAAGCTATTCTTTCCGTTCGATCTATTCAAGAGTTCGTACTAAAATAACACAAAGCTATTCTTTCCATTCGATGTATCCTAGAGTTCGTACTAAAATAACATCAAAGCAAATTCATATTCATAATACTCAATCCAACACAAAGAACTTCAAAGAGTGCCCCAAGATTTCTACCGGAGAAACAAAGACAAGAACGTGCATCAACCCCTATGCATAGATTACCCCAATGTCACCTCGGGAATTCGCGAGTTGAGTGCCAAAACATATATCAAGTGAATCAATACGATACCCCATTGTCACCACGAGTATTCAATTGCAAGACATATATCAAGTGTTCTCAAATCCATAAAAGTATTCGATCCGATAACAACGAAATCTCAAAGGGAAAACTCAATTCATCACAACAAGATAGAGAGGGGAAAACACCATATGATCCGACTATATTAATAAAGCCCACGATACATCAAGATCGTGACATCTCAAGAACACGAGAGAGAGAGATTAAATACATAGCTACTGGTACAAACCCTCAGCCCCGAGGGTGGACTACTCCCCCCTCATCGTGGTGGCCGCCGGGATGATGAAGATGGCCACCGGAGATGATTCCCCCTCCGACAGGGTGCCGGAACGGGGTCTAGATTGGTTTTCGGTGGCTACAGAGCCTTGCGGCGGCGGAACTTCTGATCTCGGTTCACCCCCAGGATTTTCGGAATATTGTGAATTTATAGGGTAAAGAGGGGGTGCGGGAAGCCACCGAGGTGGGCACAACCCACCTCGGCGCGCCTGGGGGCCCATGTGCACCCTGGTGGGTTGTGCCCCCCTCGGCGCACCCCCCAGGTGCTTCTCTGGCCCAAGGGTGGTCTTCTGGTCCATAAAATCGACAAAAAGTTTCACGGTGTTTGGACTCCGTTTGATATTGATTTCCTGCGATGTAAAAAACAAGCAAAAAACAACAACTGGCACTGGGCACTGGGTCAATAGGTTAGTCCCAAAAAATTATATAAAGTTTCTATAAAATGATTGTAAAACATCCAAGAATGATAATATAATGGCATGAATACTTCATAAATTATAGATACGTTGGAGATGTATCAGCATCCCCAAGCTTAATTCCTGCTCGTCCTCAAGTGGGTAAATGATAAAAACAGAATTTTTTATGTGGAATGCTCGTCCTCGAGTAGGTAAATGATAAAAGAAATAATTTATGAAGTGTGAATGCTAACAAAGTGCACAAGTTTGATCAATGACAATTTCAATCACTTTTCCTAGCATCATAACAACAATTCTTTCTCATAAAATTTCTCATGTTAAAGTAGCAACCAATTCACATGTTAACGTTCAAACAATGAATTCTCTTGAAACTCAACAACCTATGTTCTCAGTCACCAAGCAATTGTAATTCAACTTATTCAACAGAGTTTAAGTAAGAGCTCCACATACTCAACCATCATATAGTCTTCTATGATTGCTAACACTCACCGCATACACATGAGCAAAACGTTTCAACCAGACACATAGAAAGATAGGGGCTTATAATTTCGCCTCCCAATGTATTCACCTCAAGGGCGATGTCAACAATAATAACTCATGCTACCCATATCCAACTGGATATATGTGATCTTTCCTCACCACATGATGCTTGCCAAAAGAGAAAAATCAAAAGGAATAGAGAGAAGAACTTTGACTCTTTGCATAAAAGTAAATACATAAAAGTAAAAGGTGAGCCCTTCGCAGAGGGAAGCAGAGGTTGCCATGCGCTTATTTGTTTGTATGCTCAACCCCTTAGTGCAAAAGAACATCACGTTATATTACCCCTTATGATAGCAACCTTTATTATGCAGTCTGTTGCTTTTATTCTTTGCCATCACAAGTTCGTACAACGCTCAATTTTCTCTTACATATCTAACACTTTTAGAAGCAATTTTTATTGCCTTATTGCACCGATGACAACTTACTTGAAGGATCTTATTCAATCCTTAGGTAGGTAAGGTGGACTCTTGAAAATAAGATTTGGGTTTAAGGGTTTTTGGATGCACAAGTAGTATCTCTACTTGGTGCGGAATTTTTGGCTAGCAAAGATGGGGGGCAAGCACCACATGTTGAAGGATCTATGACAATATAACTTCTATGTGAATATGAACAAACATAAATCATTACGTTGTCTTCTTTGTCCAACGTCAACAATTTTGGCATATAATATTTTGATGGGGGCTCACAATCACAAAAGATTTCCAAGATAGTGTATTTGCATGTGAAAGTTCTCTTCCTTATACTAATTATTCGTGAATTGCTTGTATGACCAATATTGTGATTGTCAAGACTCAAAAGATTTCACTTTCTAAATCAAATGTGAAGCTACCGCTAGGCATGATATGATTTCAACTTCATGACATTCAATTTATTCAACAATTTACTCATAGGATATAAGTGAAGCACAAGAGTAAATGACAAACTACTCCAAAAACATATAAGTGAAGATCATGAGCATAATATTTCTTTCTCTCAAATTAATTTAAGTGAAGCAAGAGAGAGTTTCTTAAAAAATAATAAAGCACACCGAGCTCAAAAATATATAAGTGAAGCACTTGAGCAATTCCACAGAAAAGAGCTTCGTTGACGGGATGTGAGTGTCGCTTACTTAGCCTCCCTGGCAACTATTTGAGGACTCTATTTTATTTAAAAACTTTCAGATCAAAGTATTTTATTAAAACAGCAAGCAAAACAAAATAAAATGACATTTCAAGAATAGCACACATCATGTGAAGAAGAAAAAACTTAGGCTCAACCGATATTAACCGATAATTGTTGAAGAAGAAAGGTGGGATGCCTGCTACCGGGGCATCCCCAAGCTTAGATGCTTGAGACTTATTGAAATATTATCTTGGGATGCCTTGGGCATCCCCAAGCTTGAGCTTTTGTGTCTCCTTAATTCCTCTCATATCATGGTTTCCCTAAATCTTCAAAACTTCATCCACACAAAACTCAATAAGAACTCGTGAGGTAAGTTAGTATAAACCAATGCAAAACCCTTATCATTCTCTACTGTAGCAAATTACTAAAATTATAATTTAATATTTCATACCAAATGCCTCTGTATATTTAATACTCCTATCCTCAAATAGAATCATTAAACAAGCAAACATATGCAAACAATGCAAACATAACAGCAATCTGCCAAAACAGTACAGTCTGTAAAGAATGCAAGATTCATCATACTTACCTAACTCAAAAAATTATGAAAATTTCACCACACTGTAGAAAATTTATCAGATATTATTATGCAAAAAGTTTCAACATTTTATCACATGCTGGCTTTTCTAGGGAATTTTTGCAACAGCGGTAAACTTTCTGTTTTCAAACAGCAACATGTAGACTTGTAAAATAAGCATAGTAAAGGTTATCCTTGACATTTTTATTGAAAATAAAGATGCCAAAAATTATTATAAATAACAGCAAGAAAATCCTAACAAAATAAATTGACGCTCCAAGAAAAACACATATCATGTGACGAATGAAAACATAGCTCCAAGTGAGGTTACCGATAATGTTGGAGACGAAAGAGGGGATGCCTTCCGGGGAATCCCCAAGCTTAGTTGCTTGGATCTTCCTTGAATATTGTCGGATGTGGGGTTCCGGCAAACCCTTAAGGTTCGAACACTGGGGTGCGCACGAAGTCTTTCCCTCCTACCGATCTACGCCCTAGCTCGCAAAGATCTCGCGGACAAACTCGACGAACTCACAACACAGGAAGACACGAGATTTATACTGGTTCAGGCCACCGTTGTGATGTAATACCCTACTCCAGTGTGGTGGTGGTGGATTGCTTCTTGGGCTGATGATGAACAGTACAGAGAGAAGAACAGCCTCCTGAGGTTGAGGTGTTCTTGTGCTTGGTGAACTTAGCTGGTGAGAGCTGGGTGAACTGCTCGATCCCCCTACTGTGGTGGCTAGCTCTACTTATATAGGCCCTGGTCCTCTTCCCAAATATTGAGCGGGAAGGGAGCGGGAAAATTTGAAGGGGGACAGCTAGTACAAGCTATCCTGACAAAAGCGGTCTTTGCCTGCAAAAGGCTCTGGTGATGACGCCGTCTTGGGCTCCACGATGACCTCCATCTTGCCGTCCTCCTGGTCTTGGTCTCGTTGCACCGATATAGCAACCTTTGCTTGATGCCTCGGGACTCCTCGCCTGTGCTTGCTTCCTTAGCACCAAAGAGGAAACAAGGACGCTGCGCGCGCTGGCGCCCGCCTGGCGCCCGCCTGGTGTCGATCGTCACGGCTCACGTCACGAGAGCCTCGTGAGGTTCGCCCCGCCTTGATATCTCCGCTCCTCATGAGCCTGCCTGACTAGGCCACTCCTGAGGAGGTCTTGCGTCATCCGCCTCGCGAGGCTTGGCCCCTCGCGAGGGTCTTGGATGCCTTGTTGATGAAGATGGGCCGTACGGCCTGCTGGCTTAGCCACGCCGCGGGCAGCATGCAGGCAAGTCTGGGGACCCCCGTTCCTAGAACGCCGACAGTAGCACCCGGGCCCAAGGTGCGCTCGGGCTTGGCTTCGCGGCGAAGCCAAGGGTCAAGTTCGGAGCGCCACGGGCCCCAAAAGCCTGCGGCCTCGGTTGATGCGTGGCAGTTGATTGGACGTGGGCGTCTCCGCTTCCCCACGCTGCCTCGGCAACTGCACGACGTGACAAGTCCCTGCGACATGCAAGGAAAACCATCATCACCAGCGATCGTGGAAGGCGTGGGTTGGCCTTCTTCTGCTATAAATGGGGAGGGGGTGGAGTCCCCGTCGCCCATCTCTTCCTTGCTTGCTTGCTCTTGGTTGATCAGGCCGACGTCTTCGGCGAAGAAGAGGAAGGAGGATGCGGCGGCCGTGCCTCCCTCCGAAGAGAAAGGAGGTAGCAGCGCCCACACCTCCCCAGCCCGGTCGTCCTCGCGGGGCCAAGAGGAACATCGCCGCGTGGAATCAGCCCCCATGGCCTCGTTGGCTCCAGAAGTGCCGGCGCCTGGTGCAGCTGATCAGGTCCCAGCTGCTCCGGAACCTGCGATCTCCCAGGCCCTGGTGACGATGTCGCCTCCTCCCACTGCTGCGCCTCCACTCCTTGGTTCTTCCGCTCCTGCTGTTATTCTGGAACATGCTCTTTCGGAGATGACCCAGTTGCAGGCAGATCTCCTGGGCGCGGACCCACGCCTGGTGGCCGGGCGCTTGGAGCTGGCCTCTGGCTGGCTTCACTTTGACCTGGCGGTTCGGGTGGCGCTGGGCCAGGCTGCTGCGGCTTCTGAGAAGGAGAAGCAAGGTGCTGCCAGCGCTACAGCCGATCGTGAGACGGCGCTGAAAGACACCAAGGCCGCCCGTGACTGCTGCCAAGTGCTGGAGGGCGAGTTGCAGAGCCTGCGCGACAAGCACGCCGAAGAAGCACGCTACCGCCAAGCGAAGGAAGAGGAGATGAAGGCCCGGGAGGACGCCGTCAGGAACCGTGATGCTGAGCTGGCGGAGTTGGGGGAAGGCGCAGGCCGCCGAGCGCAACCGGTTGGAAGAGTTGGAGAGGAAGATGGGGGCGAGGGAAGCTGATATTGATGCCAAGGCGCGAGTCCTGGCCGAAGACCGCGTGGCCTTTGCCGATCTCGAGAAGAGATCTCGCAAGGCGCTGAAGACGCTCTACGAGCACGGCCTGGAGAAGTCGCTGGCCACCGACGAGGACGGCCCAGCCCGGTTGCTTCCTCTCTTGGTGAAGGCGCTCGAGGAAGTCGTTGATGGCATCGGTCCTATGGCAGAGGCAGAGGCTCGCGTCCTATCTTTAGCTACATTGACCCGCGTTTTCAGCCACTTGCACCTTCGCGACCCCAACGCTTGCCTTGACGAGCTGCTGGAGCCTGTGGCTGAAGATCAATGCGAGGCTGCCGCCGCAGCCGTGCAAGGTCAAGTGGAGGCCTTGCTGAAGAAGTTCGGCGGCTTTGTATCCGCTCCTCTATCCGGCGATGTCGCCGATCCTGCAGCTGGTGGTGAAGGTGAAGACAACATCGCTCATGAATTAGCACCTTCCGCAGGTGATGGTGGCGCCCGGGGGTGACCTGCGGCTATTCTCCCATTTCGTTCCTGCAACATGCATTAGGCCTCGTGGAGGCGTTTAGACTTTTCATTTGATATCGTGAGGACAATGTGTTTGTAATATTTGCTTCGAGATTTTGCGATTTCCTTCCTATTTGCTTTGCATTCTGTGTCGGCAGAGCCCGGCCCCGTGCATACCTCAACCGCCATGGGGCCGACCGGAGACGAGGACGGACCAAGGAGTGAGGGGCTACGTGACCAGTTAGGCTCCTGAGTCGCGATGCTCAGGAGTCCCCCTTGACGCGCAAACAGCTTATAGGGAGAGTTCGCGAGGATAGATTAATGTTCTACGTCGGCAGAGCCCGGCCCCGCACATACCTCAACCGCCATTGGGCCGACCGGAGACCAGGACGGACCAAGGAGTGAGGGGCTACGTGACCACTTAGGCTCCTGAGTCGCGATGCTCAGGAGTCCCCCTTGACGTGCAAACAATTTCCATACCTGCCCTCGCCGAGGCCCGGGAGGGGCGAGCGACGCCCAGGTCCGGGAGACCTGGTTGGGTGGCGTACGCTTGGGTGTGACCCGAGCGCAGCCCCCGTGCCCAGCCCCCTCGCACGGCTCTCCCGAGGGGAGGCGTTGCGGTGAGGCTGGACGCTGAGCTCTGGGCTCCCTCAGGTTGGTACGACCGTGGGGCCGCCCTCAGTTGTTTATCACCAGCGCGGAGCATAGTGCTTCCGCTTGTGCACGGGCATAGCCGCTCCTCGCCAGTGTCGACGGCCAGCGCAGAGCATGGTGCTTCCACTTGTGCGTGGGATGGGGGCCCCCTCCGGGAGGAGCCCCCGGGGCGTGTACAACCCCACCCTGACACGTGGCTTGCACGGCAGGGCTGCGAGGTGTATCTGGGTACTCGTGAGCCAGCACGGGACTCACGAGGCCCTACCTCAAGGCGGGTTGCGCCTGGTCTTGAGTCTTGGTGACTGTGTGTTCCTGCAAGGCGGTTAGGTGCAAGCACTCTACGTCCTCAGGTCCCGGCCCTCGAGCGAGCTCAGCTGCCGCTGGTATGCCAGGTCGCGATGCCGTGGTCAAGGCCAGGGGGTGAGGGCTGGAGAGCTAGTAAGAGCTCCTGAGTCGCGATGCTCAGGAGCCCCCCTTTTAATGCGCAAGTGAATTGCACATGATGAACGGACCCGTGGCGGGTGGCGATTGAGCATGCGATGACCGTAGGCAGGTTAAGCATGGAGAACAGATCAACTTGGGTAAATGCAGGAAGATACATGCCACTGGGTCCGGCCCAAGCAGCTTGGAGATGATGCAGCCCGAGGGGCGCCCCCAGCAAGGTAAGCTAAATACATAAGCAAAAGGGATACATGCCACAGGGACGGACCCATGTGGCCTGGGAATGATGCAACCCGAGGGGCGCTCCCAGCTAAACAAGCTTGGAAGATGTCACCTGGTTCTGTAGACGAAGTAGAGTTGGTGCAGCTGAAGGCGTGCGTCGAAGGAATGACTCTTCACGAGCCACCGGGGCCCTAAGCCTCGGGAGGCTCTGGGGGCTCGGGAGGGTCCCTGAAGACCGTCTCCATCTCTTCCAGGACGGCATGGTACCTGGCCTCCTGAGCCGCCAGGACACGCCGCATGTTGCGCTGATAGGCTGACGCCACGCACGGCAAGCTGAAGGGCATGCGAATGTAGCTGTGTGGCGGAGGTCCTGCGTGGTGCAGCTGCTTCTTCTTGGGGATGGCCTCCGAAGGGCCCTCACTTCTGCTGTCGGGATCGTTGATTGCTGCAGCTTGGAAGGCGCGGTCGAGGGAGCACACCGTGTCTCTCTCTTCACATGGGACCGTGATGACTCCTCCGCTTCCTGGCATCTTGAGGACGTTTTAGCCGTGATGGGTGACTGCCATGAACTTGCCAGGGTCGGGTACCCGAGGATAGCGTTGTACGACAGGCGGATGTGCGCGACGTCGAAGTCGATGAGCTCGGTGCGGTAGTTCTTGCGCTCTCCGAAGGTGACAGGCAGGCGGACCTGCCCTATCGGTGTGGTGGAACCGTCGGTCACCCCTGAGAAAGGCTTGGTAGGCTGGAGCTACTCATACGACACTTGGAGGTTGTCGAACGTGTTGACGGACATGACGTTGAGCCCTGCGCCGCCATCGATGAGGGTCTTGGTAACCTGCACATTGCTGATGACCAGGGAACACAACATCGGGAGGGCGCCAGCGGTGGCCGCGCACTTGAGCTGATCTGCCGAGTTGAAAGTGATGGCGCATTGGGACCACTTGAGCGGGCGCGTGGCCTCGAGCTTGGGGAGCACCGCGTTCACCTCGCGAGCGAACTGTTTGAAGATGCGCTGAGAGGCTGGGACCTAGGCGCCGCCCAAGATGCAAGCGATTGCACAAGGCTCCTGGAAGCCCCCAGCCCCCTCGTCCTGATGGTGGTCATCGCTCCTTCTTGGTGGCGGCAGTGGCGGAAGACCGGCGTTGGTTTGGGGGCGATCCTCACGAGGCTGGTCCCTCCAGGCCCCCTCGTGAGGATGGTCCTACCAGCGGTCCTCACGAGGCCTGTCGCGCCACTCCTGGCGCGGGCCACAGTTGTCCCAGCGTCCGCCCCCACGTCCTCCTCCATGGCCGTAGCCCCGGTCGCTGCGCTCGGGGCGTCGACCGAAGCGTCCTTCTCGTATGGCTCTGAGCTCTGGACAGTCACTGGTGTTGTGAGTGTTCAGGTTGTGGAAGGCGCAGAACGGTCGGCTATTCTTGGATGACTCGGGCTGATCTCTTCCCCGCTTGGTGTCGGGTTCCGCTGCGAGCACTGCCGCTTCCTTGCGCTTCACGTCCTTGGCCTTGGCTTTCTTCTCCTCCGCTCCCGCAGCTGGCAGCTCGAGGAGGGAGAGGCGCCCCTCCTCAGCTCTTGCACACTTGGTCGCAAGGTTGAACAACTCCTGAGATGTGCAGAGCTCCTCGTGGATAGCAAGCTCTTCCTTCATCTTGACGTCACGGACGCCGTCGGAGAACGCGGAGATGATGGCCTCATCCGTTACCTTGGGGATCTTGAGGCGAGTGTTGTTGAAGCGCTGGATGTACTTCTGGAGGGTCTCTCCTGGTTGTTGCTTGATGTGGCGCAGGTCACCCGCGGCCGGCGGGCGGTCGCGAGTGCCCTAGAAGTTGGCAACGAAGAGGTCGCGCATCTCGTCCCAGGAGGAGATCGAGCTGTGCTGCAGGTTCAGGAGCCAGGAGCGGGCTCCATCCTTGAGAGCCATGGGAAACCAGTTCGCCATGACTTTCTCATCGCCGTTGGCCGCTTCGGTGCTCAGCTCGTAGAGCTGCAGGAACTCCACGGGGTCGGCGGTGCCGTCGTAGCGAGGAGGCAGATCCGGCTTGAACTTGCCTGGCCAGGCGACGCTACGCAGCTCGGGGGTGAAGGCGCGGTAGCCAGCCGTGGTTGATGGGGCCCGCTTCGGAGGTGGAGCTTGGTCTTGATCAGGTCCGCGCGGCGCCGCTGCGGGCGGTGCGCGGTCTTGACGAGGCGGCGCGGGAAGCGCGGGTGCAGCTTCTCGCGGTCGCGGGATTTCTTGGCAGCTTCTCTCTTCGCGTGCGGGCGCCGGGCGTGGCGGATCACGCCGCAGGGCCGCGCGCCTTGGTGCCAAGGCACCGTCTTGGGGCAGAGGTGGTGGAGGCGCGCCATGATCCTCGTCGCCCGTGGCTGGCTGAGGGTGGGGCAGAGAGAGGGACGGCACCGGGGAGCCCCTGCGGCGCGGACGAGCTCGGCGACGCGGTCGAGCCACTCCTCGTAGAGCTCGTCGACTGGGCGGTAGCGCAGGAGTTCGTTTGCGGCGAGGAGTGCGGCCCGCGCCTCCATGAGAGCGCAGTGTGCATGAGACGAAGAACCGGCCGAGGTCAGCGACGGAGTGGCAGTGCGGCCGTCCTACCGCACCGAAGGATGCAACAAGGACGCTTGCTGCTCGTTCCCCACCGGGCCGGTGGCAGCGTTGGCGGCGGGAGACGGAGAGCGACGAGGTGGCCCGCCGACGGGAGCTGTCTGAGCAACACGGGCGGTGAGGGCAGCCCGACGCTCAGCTCGAGCTCAGTGAGCGTCCGCCATGGAGACGATGGAGCGACGGAGCAACGAATTGACGGAAGGCAAGCTACGGCGCACCCCTACCCGGCGCGCCAAATGTCGGATGTGGGGTTCCGGCAAACCCTTAAGGTTCGAACACTGGGGTGCGCGCGAAGTCTTTCCCTCCTACCGATCTACGCCCTAGCTCGCTAAGATCTCGCGGACAAACTCGATGAACTCACAACACAGGAAGACACGAGATTTATACTGGTTCGGGCCACCGTTGTGGTGTAATATCCTACTCCAGTGTGGTGGTGGTGGATTGCCTATTGGGCTGATGACGAACAATACAGAGGGAAGAACAGCCTCCTGAGGTTGAGGTGTTCTTGTGCTTGGTGAACTTAGCGGTTGAGAGATGGGTGAACTGCTCGACCCCCCTACTGTGGTGGCTAGCTCTACTTATACATGCCCTGGTCCTCTTCCCAAATATTGAGCGGGAAGGGAGCCAACAACGGCGGGCAAATTTGAAGGGGGACAGCTAGTACAAGCTATCCTGACAAAAGCGGTCTTCGCCTGCAAAAGGCTCTGGTGGTGACACCGTCTTGGGCTCCACGATGACCTCCGTCTTGCCGTCCTCCTAGTCTTGGTCTCGTTGCACTGATATAGCAACCTTTGCCTGATGCCTCGGGACTCCTCTCCTGCGCTTGCTTCCTTAGCACCAAAGAGGAAACAAGGACGCTGCGCGCGCTGGCGCCCGCCTGGTGTCAATCGTCACGGCTCACGTCACGAGAGCCTCGTGAGGTTCGCCCTGCCTTGATATCTCCGCTCCTCGTGAGCCTGACTGACTAGGCCACTCTTGAGGAGGTCTTGCGCCGTCCGCCTCGCGAGGCTTGGCCCCTCGCGAGGGTCTTGGATGCCTTGTTGATGAAGATGGGTCGTACGGCCTGCTGGCTTAGCCACGCCGCGGGCCGCAGGCAGGCAAGTCTGGGGACCCCCGTTCCCAGAACGCCGATAAATATTTCCTTGGGGGTGCCTTGGGAATCCCCAATCTTAGGTTCTTGTCACTCCTTATTCTCCACATATCGATATCTTACCCAAAACTTGAAAACTTCACTCACACAAAACTTAACAGAACTTTGGAGATAGGTTAGTATGATAAAGAGCAAACCATTCCACTTTTGGTACTGCCAAAGACAAGATTCATAATTGTTCTCACACAATGACTACCATATCATATCATTTATACAATTTATATTGAGCAATATAAGCCATAGAAACTAGAAAACAACAAACTATGCATTAAAAACAGAATTTGTCAAAAACAGAATAGTCTGTAGTAATCTGTACTCAAACCATACTTTTGCTACTCCAAAAGTTATGAAACAGTTAGGAGCACGTGAGCAATTTGTATATTAAACTTCTTAAAAAATAATCAACTCAAAATCACTCTTCTGTTAAAAATGAGAATTATTTTCGTGAGCGCAAAAGTTTTTGTTTTTCAGCAAGATCAAATCAACTATCACCCAACATGATCCCAAAGGCTTTACTTGGCACTTTATTGAAACAAAAGCAATAAAACATGATCAATACAGTAGCATAATCATGTGGACACACAAAAATAGTAAGTAAAAGTTTTGGGTTGTCTCCCAAAAAGCGCTTTTCTTTAATGCCTTTTAGCTAGGCATGATGATTTCAATGATGCTCGCATAAAAGTAAAGAATTGAAACATAAAGGGAGCATCATGAAGCATATGACTAGCACATTTAATCCTAACCCACTTCCTATTCATAGGGATTTTGTGAGCAAACAATTTATGGGAGCAAGAATCAACTAGCATAGGAAGGCAAAACAAGCATAGCTTCAAAACTTTCAACATAAAGAGAGGAAACTTGATATTATTGAGATATGTAAAAGCATATGTTGCTCTCTCATAATAATTTCCAGTGGCATCATGAATGAATTCACCAATATAGCTATCACATAAAGCATTCTTTTCATGATCCAGAAGCATAGAAAATTTATTACTCTCCACACAAGCAAATTTATTCTCATGAATAGTAGTGGGAGCAAACTCAACAAAGTAACTATCATGGGATTGAAAATTAAAATCATGATGAAAGTTTCATGGTTATCATTATTCTTTTTAGCATACATGTCATCACCATAATCATCATAGATAGCAACTTTGTTCTCATAATAATCAATTGAAACCTCTTCCGAAATAGTGGATTCATCACTAAATAAAGTCATGACCTCTCCAAATCCACTTTCATAATTATTACAATAAGATTCAACACCCTCCAAAAAAGTGGGATCATTAGTACCTAGAGTTGACACTCTTCCAAACCCACTTTCATTAATATAATCATCATAAATAGGAGGCATGCTTTCATCATAATAAATTTTCTCATCAAAACTTGGGGGAGTAAAAATATCATCTTCATCAAATATAGCTTCCCCAATCTTGTAGCTTTGCATATCATTAGCATCATGGATATTCAAAGAATTCATACTAACAACATTGCAATTATGCTCATCATTCAAAAATTTTGTGCCAAACATTTTATCGACTTCTTCTAACAATTGAGCACAATTTTCTGAACCATCATTTTCAAGAAAGATATTATAAAGATGATCAATATTATAATGCAACCTCAATTCCATTTTTTTGTAGTTTTATTTTATAAACCAAACTAGTGATAAAACAAGAAAGTAAAAGATTCAAAGCTCTTACATAGACCCTTCCTTTAAATAAGATGAATTGCAATTGTATGATGACTGAGGACATAGTTTGTTAGTTTTCAAGAAAGTTTATGGTCTATGCTTTAACATGTGAATAGCTTGTTACTTGATCATGAAAAGTTTTATGAGCTGAGCTACTGTTATAATATATAATGATGCTAGAAAAAGTGAGTGAAATTACCATTGATCAAACTTATGCACTTGCTAGCATTCACACTTCATAAATTATTTCTTTATCATTTACCTACTCGAGGACGAGCAGGAATTAAGCTTGGGGATGCTGATACATCTCCAACGTATCTATAATTTATGAAGTATTCATGCCATGTTTGCAACAATTTTATATGATTTTGGTATGATTTGATTAGAACTAACCCGGACTGACGCTGTTTTCAGTAGAACTACCATGGTGTCATTTTTTGTGCAGAAATAAAAGTTCTCAGAATGGGCTGAAAATCTACAGCGATTTTTTATGGACCAAAAGAGACCACCGAAGCTCCGGAGTTGGGCGAGAAGATTCCCGAGGTGGCAGCAAGGGTGGAGGGCGTGCCCCCTGTCTTGTCGCTGCCTCGTGGACTGCCTGACTTGAAACCGACGCCAAAAATTCCTATAAATCCAGAAACCCCCGGAAAGAAACCTAGATCGGGAGTTCCGCCGCCGCAAGCCTCTGTAGCCACGAAAAACCAATCGGGGGCCCGTTCTGGCACCCTGCCGGAGGTGGAAACCATCACCGGTGGCCATCTTCATCATCCCGGCGCTCTCCGTGACGAGGAGGGAGTAGTTCACCCTCGGGGCTGAGGGTATGTTCCAGTAGCTATGTGTTTGATCTCTCTCTCTCTCTCTCTCTCTCTCTCTCTCTCGTGTTCTTGATTTGGCGCGATCTTGATGTACTGCGAGCTTTGTTATTATAGTTGAATCACATGGTGTTTCTCCCCCTCTATCTTCTTGTGATGAATTGAGTTTTACCTTTGAGGTTCCACTATTATCGGATTGAATACTATTATGGATTTGAGAACACTTGATGTATGTCTTGCGTGGGATACCCGTGGTGACAATGGGGTGTTCTATTGATTCACTTGATGTATGTTTTGGCACTCAACTCGCGGATTCCCGAGGTGACATTGGGGTAATCTATGCATAGGGGTTGATGTACGTTTTCGTCCTTGTTTCTCTGGTAGGAATCTTGGGGCACTCTTTGAGGTTCTTTGTGTTGGATTGAATATTATGAATCTGAAGTTGTTTTATGCATATCATATAATTGACCCACGGATACTTGTGGGGACATTGGAGTATCTAGGTGACATTAGAGTTGATTGATGTGTGTCATATGGTGTTATTTTACTACGAACTCTAGGGCTGTTTGTGACACTTATAGGAATAGCTCAATTGATTGATCGGAAAGAATAACTTTGAGGTGGTTTCATACCCTACAAGCAATTTCATCTTATGTTCTCCACGATAGGAACTTTGGAGTGACTCTTTGTCGCACGTTGAGGGATTGCCATATGATTTAATTATGTTATCATTGTTGAGAGAGCGTGCACTAGTGAAAGTATGAACCCTAGGCCTTGCAATTCATGAAACATATGGATCCAAATCATTGCAAGTTTTATGTGGCTGCTACTGGCTTCTAGCAAGAACCGTTCTTACCTACACATCAAAACCACAACGATTTTTCGTCAAAGTGTGCTGTTTTAACCTTCAGCAAGGACCGACCGTAGTCAAACTCAATTCAACTAAAGTTGGAGAAACAGACACCCGCCAGCCACCTGTGTGTGAAGCACGTCGGTAGAACCAGTCTCATGAACGCGGTCATGTAATGTCGGTCTGGGCTGCTTCATCCAACAATACTGTCGAATCAAAGTTAGACATTGGTGGTAAGCACTATGACTATTATCGCCCACAACTCATTGTGTTCTACTCGTGCATATCATCTACGCATAGACCTGGCTCGGATACCACTGTTGGAGAACGTAGTAATTCAAAAAAATTCCTATGATCACGCAAGATCTATCCAGGAGATGCATAGCAACGAGACGGGGAGAGTGTGTCCACGTACCCTCATAGACCGAAAGTGGAAGTGTTATGTTAACGCGGTTGATGTAGTCGAACATCTTCACGATCCAACCGATCCAAGTACCGAACGTACGACACCTCCATGTTCAGCACACGTTCAGCTCGATGACGTCCCTCAAGCTCTTGATCTAGTAGAGGGTCGAGGGAGATTTCCGTCAGCTCGACGGCGTGGCAACGGTGTTGGTGATGTGATCCGCGCAGGGCTTCGCCTAAGCACTACAACGCTATTACCGCAAGAGTCACTCCAAGGGGGGAGTCCTACTTGGACTCCTAGTCCAAGTAGGATTCGGCCCCCCTCCTTCCTTCCAACGGAGAGGGAACGGGGAAAGGAGGAGAGGGAGCAGGAAAGAGGGGGGCCGCGCCCCCTCCCATTGTCCAATTCGGATTGGGCAAGGGGGGCGCGTGCCTCCTCCTGTGACCTTCCTCCTCTCCTCTAGTATGGCCCAATTGGCCCATTAACTTTCCCGGAGGGTTCCGGTAACCTCCCGGTACTCCGAAAAATCCCCGATTTTCTTCGGAACCATTCCGGTGTCCGTATATAACCTTCCAATATATGAATCTTTACCTCTCGACCATTTTGAGACTCCTCGTCATGTCCGTGATCTCATCCGGGACTCCGAACAAACTTCGGTCACCAAAACACATAACTCATAATACAAATCGTCATCGAACGTTAAGCGTGCGGACCCTACGGGTTCGAGAACTATGTAGACATGACCGAGACACATCTCCGGCCAATAACCAATAGCGGAACCTGGATGCTCATATTGGCTCCTACATATTCTACGAAGATCTTTATCGGTCAAACCGCATAACAACATACGTCACTCCCTTTGTCATCAGTATGTTACTTGCCCGAGATTCGATCGTCGGTATCATCACACCTAGTTCAATCTCGTTACCGGCAAGTCTCTTTACTCGTTCCGTAATGCATCATACCTAAACTATCCCATTAGTCACATTGCTTGCAAGGCTTATAGTGATGTGCTTTACCGAGAGGGCCCAGAGATACCTCTCCGATACACGGAGTGACAAATCCTAATCTTGATCTATGCCAACCCAACAAACACCTTCGGAGAAACCTTTTTTTCAGAACGAAGACGCACGGACGCGTCCGGCTTTAAATTAATAAAGCCACAACGGCAGCGTGAACAAGTCATAATACAACCCCACAGGCCTATCCGGCCAGCGCAAAAGGATCATCGGAAGTTTCATGCGCGGCTCAACCAAACCGAAGACATTACAGGGCATAGCCCGTACAGAGCACGCAGGCTCGTCAAGCAACAAAAGGGACCATGGACAGCACCATAGTCAAGGCTCCCTAGCCATCACATAGACTTGCAGCAAACATTGTTGAGCGGTGTTGGTCAACTCAGTATCCCTGCGCCTCCCCAATGGACTCCACTGCTGCAATAGAAGGTTGCATTTGAAGAGGATGTTAGCCGGATGCGAAGGAAAGCAACCCTCAATAGTAAATTTGTTTCTAGTAAGCCATATAGACCAGAGAAGTGCCCCGACACATCTCCACATCACCCGTTTAGCACTCCCGTGAATCGTATCTAAAAGGTGAGTAAGCTCTGCGGCGGATCTGGGATCCCACTGAACACCAGCCGCGGACCGGACCGCGCTCCAAGCAAATCTAGCAAGGGGACATCTGAAGAACGCATGGCTGGCGTCCTCAGGCTCCCCACACAACGCGCAGGGGCCAGTGGCCGGCCCATTGCGTTTGGCCACATTTAAGGAAGTCGGCAACTTATCGCGAAACAATTGCCACATGAAGAGTTTGATCTTCAAGGGAAACTGCGCTTTCCATAGCCCCGCGAGCGCCTGCTGTGCCGTCCCTCGACACAGCCTACGGTACAGAGAGTTAACCGTGAACTTGCCTGAACTGGTGAGCGCCCAGCTGACCATATCTGGTTCGTCCTGAAGGGTGATCGGGTTAATAAGGTGCATCAGGGCCAAGAGGTTGTACTGCTCTAACCCGTTTAGTTCTCGTTTGAAATAGATCATGGGAGGACTAGCCGCGAGCGCAGCCGCCACCGTGATGGATGGATCGACGGCCAGCTCGTACAAATCCCGGAATTCCATTCATAAAGGTTGGGCTCCCAGCCACCTATCCGTCCAGAAACGGGTCGAGCGTCCGTTCCCAATCGAAAATTTCGCCCCCATGGCGAACGCCGGTTTGACCGACTGCAAATCGTTCCAGAAGGGGGAGCCCCGTGCCCGCCCATCGAAAAAGTTCCCTCCTGGGAAGTGCTTGGCCTTGAGGAGATCAACCCAGAGGCCTGAAGCACCTTGAGTGATTTTCCAAATCCACTTACACATCAAGGCGACGTTTAAGAGTCTGGATTTGGTGATCCCAAGGCCCCCCAAGGCCTTGGGCCGACACACCGAAGCCCATTTAACCATATGATATTTACGGTTTGGGCTGATTCCTTCCCAAAAGAACTTGGCTCGGGGCGTGTCGAACTTCGCATGAACCCCTTCTGCGAGAAGAAACAAACCCATGGCAAACATTGGCAAGGAAGACAGACTGGAATTTGTAAGAATGAGTCTAGCCGGCTTGGAGAGGAATTTCCCTCGCCAGGGGCACACCCTCCCGCGCACCTTGCTGCACAGCGGATCCCAATCCTCTATCGTGGGTCGTTTGGTATCAATCGGGAGCCCGAGGTACGTAAAGGGAAATTTGCCAACTTTGCAATTAAACCAATCCGCTATACGTCTACCCTTGTCCGGCTCCACCCCCATCGCAATCAACTCACACTTGTGAAAGTTGATTTTGAGACCGGACATGAGCTCGAAGCTAATGAGAATCGCCTTGACCGAGGCTATACTCTGGAGGTCCGGGCGAAACATCAAAAGTGTATCATCTGCGTATTGCAAATGAGTCACTCCCCCTGGAACGAGATGGCCTACCAGCCCTTGGATATGGCCAGCCGCCGCTGCTTTTGATAGCATAGCGGACAACGCGTCAACAACAAAGTTGAACAGTAGCGGCGACATTGGGTCACCCTGCCTAAGGCCGCGTTTGTTCCTGAAGAAATGCCCTATTTCTCCGTTCACCGACACTGCAGTTTGGCCACCCGAGACCAATTGCAAGACACGATGAACCCACACCGCGGAGAACCCACGACCCAGGAGCACTTGGCGCAGGAAATCCCAATTAACCCGGTCATACGCCTTCTCGAAGTCCAGCTTCAACAGCACGGCTGGTTCCTTCGTGCGTTTAAGCTCGTGGACGATCTCCTGGAGAGCGAGCGGACCCTCCAGGATATTACGCCCACGGATAAACGCAGATTGGTTACAATGGATCGAGCGGTGGGCAATCGGACCTAATCGCGTAGCGCACGCTTTGGCGCAGATCTTAAAAGGCACATTAATCAACGCAATCGGGCGATACTGTCTGATGTTGTCAGCCCCCTGAACCTTCGGAATTAGCGAGAGCACTCCAAAGTTAAGGCAGGAAATATCTACCTGGCCCCGCATGAAACCATTACATATCTCGAAGATCGGCTCTCTAAGGGTGGGCCAAAATCGCTTAAACATAGCAACCGGCCACCCGTCCGGCCCCGGTGCTGTGTCCACTTTCATCCCCATGAGAGCGGCGTCGATTTCTTCCGGGAGAAACGCGAGCCCCAACTCGTCGTTCTCCGTTTCTAGCACGCGTTGGGATCCCTCCCACACATCCTCACGGAGGCCCGCTCCCTGGGCCTCACTAGTTCCCATCAGGTTGATGTAGAACTCGTAAATGTGTCGCGAAATGTCTTCTTGGCGCAGCAGGAGCCCCTGCTCCGATTGAAGCATGAGTATAGCGCATTTACGACACCGACCGTTGGCGTATGCTTGGAAATACTTGGTGTTGGCGTCACCCTTAAGGGTCCATTTGAGCCCACTACGCCGCCGCCAGTATTCCTCCTCGGCGCGAAGTAGGGCCTCGACCTGCCCCTCAAGAGCGTATCGATGAGCCCACTCCTGGTCCGAGAAGACACGAGCATCAGCTTGCGCATCGATCCTGGCAATCTCTGCCGTGGTCAGCGTTCTGTGCTCCTTGTCCATCCTCCCTAGGTTGGCACCCCACCCCTTGAGGCTCGCTCTCAATCGGCCCCCGACAGCATTCCAAAATTCCATCGGACCACGCTGGGGTCCGACCTGCTGCACGCACGCGAGCCATTTCTCCTTGAAGAGCGACTCGAAGCCTGGTACTTCAAACCAGGCCGTTTCAAAGAAAAACCGCGGGCTGCGACGCAGCCTATCCTCCCTCGAGGAGTAGACTAGCGGAACGTGGTCTGATCCAATCCGTGTCTCCGCGACCAACGCGCACAAAGGATAGCCCATTTCCCACTCCGGCGACATGAAGACCCTGTCAAGCACCGAACGAACCGAGCAAGCTGCTTATTAGTCCAAGTAAAGCGTGCTCCCATTCTGGCCACTTCCCTAAGTGCCATGGCAGCAATTGCCGCGTTGAACATGGCCACCCTCGGCCAGTTAATGATGCCATTATTCTTGTCCGCTCCGGACCTAATTAGGTTGAAATCCCCTCCCACGAGGATCGGGAGTGCCGCGGCCGTCACCGAAGTGACTTTTTGTTGGAGTTCTCCCAAGAACTCCACCGATCTGGAATGATCGGCAGGTCCATACACCTGAATAACTACTAACTCGCGAAGCGTAGCACGAATGCGAAAATGAGCAGCTAAGAAGAAAGAGCCCCTATCCCAGTTGATAATGTCATACACAGCGCGGCTTAGACCCATCAACATGCCCCCCGAGCGCCCTACCGCGGGAGTAAAGTGCCACTCAAAACGTTCTAACGGATCTAGCGAAAGCAGCTCATGAAAGTGGAAATCCGTCTTAATCGTTTCCTGCAAACCTACGATGTCCACGTCCTCTTTGCGCATGTACTCTTTGAGGAGGGTGCGCCGACCCAAGTGGCCAAAGCCACGGATATTCCAAAACAGCGCTCGCATCTAAATGACACGGTTGCGAAGCCGTACACCCCTAGAGGTGACCACTTTCGCCACGCGCCTCACCTTGCCCCTGCAAGGCGAGGGAGAAGGGGCAACCCCTGTTGCGTGTCCCTCCTCCTCGGGCACAGAAAGAACCGCGACGGCCCCTCCCTCGGGGCCCTCCGTCCTCTGTTCGGCACGCGCTGCAGCAGCAGCCGCGAGCGCGGCCTGCGCCAACTCCTTAGTGCGCACCAGAGTAATCAGCTCTCGATGACCACCCACACACGCGGGTTCGACAATAGAGCATCTTTATAATCACCCAGTTACGTTGTGACGTTTGATAGCACACAAAGTGTTCCTCCGGTATTCGGGAGTTGCATAATCTCATAGTCAGAGGAATATGTATAGGTCATGAATAAAGCAATATCAATATAACTAAATGATCATTATGCTAAGCTAACGGATGGGTCTTGTCCATCACATCATTCTCTAATGATGAGATCCCATTCATCAAATGACAACACATGTCTATGGTAAGGAAACTTAACCATCTTTGATTAATGAGTTAGTGATGAGGACATCAATACCATTGTTACACCCACAGCCCCTACTACTACATATACTGGACCAATTACTAGAGCTCGCGCACGCCAATTAAATTATCAGGTACTTTCGTTTCTTGGTAATGATTTTAATGTTCATGAGAATATGATGCTGCCTAAATTGGATACATTTGTTTTGCTTACAAATGAAGGGCCTGGCATGGATAAGAGGGATGAACACTGGGGCAAGACCAAGCATGGAGATGATGGCATGCGCAAGGGGAACATGAACGGAGTTACAAGGGATGATTTCAGGACTTTGAAGCCACCATAATGAGTGCATTAAGCCTTGGACGAAATATACAAGATGCCACTTCATAAATTTCGTCCAGAGGCTATTATAGGTGCCGCGTCACCTTATTATTAGGCCAGGCCCATGTAATTTTGATATACTTGAGTATAGGCTGTTTTTAGAGTCCGTATGTGTGGGGAAACAAGAGATAGGGTTGGTTTCGGACCCCTCCCCTAGGGGCCACGAAATTCCCCTCCTCTTCCTCCATATATACAGCCCTTAGGGCACTGTTTAGACTTGGGGTTTTTTTAGATCAAAAGTTCACCATAGTTGCAACTTCGCGTACTTCGTTTGTGTTCAACGACCAGACCAAGGCGTCACAAAACCCCACCTTCATTAATAAAGCTTTCCTCTTATATTCGCAATATCCAGATTGCAATCTTAGTTTCTTGCTTGTTCTTCGTTTGCTCGCAGGAAACAGGCCCTCGTGGTCAGGTTGATCGTGCTCCGGCGTGTTCAATAACCCTCGGAAGTTGGTTTAGTGATTGCTAAGGCGCGACGTCTCGCACGTTCGTAGTCGGACCGTCAAGGTCGACTCCCACAGAAAACGATAGCCACCATCTCATCGAAACATCGGGACACCTTTTCCTCTATCATACCTTAACCTTGTCGCTGTTGTTGAACCATTGGATGTAGTAAGGATGTGGATGTGGTCTTGTGGTGGGAGATAGCTTCTCCACCATCTCCATGCTAGCCAAGTTGTTGCAGCTCTCTCCATCTATGATGACGCGAATAGAACGTTCCTTCACAACTCCCTTTGTATGGAACAAATTATGCCTCTGATTTTGCTCAGCTTTTGTAACCTGCACACTCAAAACACGTTGAGCAACCAAACATTCATACTTGTCAGCATCTTCAGGAGCCATCTATTGCATCTCATGATCAGAATCATCTCCACCGTGTTCTTCATGTGTAATAAGAGCCAAAGTCTCCTCATCATAGTCACTAGCGGACTCATACCCACCATCCTCAGTAGCAATCATCACACGCTGAGATTTGCATTCTCGCGCATAATGACCTCTTCCCTTGCAACAACGAAAAATAATATCACTTGTGTGCCCTGTTGATGCCATGGAAGAAGAAGAGCTCTGTGCAGGCCCGACAGGTGTGCTCTTGGCAGATAGTGGTGGTTGTGCCTGCTTTCTTGTATCATGGTTGGAGGTGGCACCTGATGGAGGTGATGGTGCAGTGGAAGTAGGGGATGCACGTGGTGTCCATGACGAAGGTCGACCTGCAGAAAACTTAGTTCGCGCCAATGCCTGTCGATCCTGCACTTCACGTTCAGCTTTACAAGCAAGATGGAATAAACGAGTGATATTATTATACTCCTTATACTCTAGAATGGTCTGAATCTCTCTATTTAATCCACCCGTAAAACATGCAAGCATAGCTTCATTATCCTCAACAATACCACATCTAATCATGCCAGTTTGTAATTCTTGATAATATTCCTCTACATAATTTTTTCCTTGTCTTAAACGCTGCAATTTTTGAAGTAATTCACGTTGATAATATGGTGGAACCCAACGAGTATGCATAGCAATTTTCAAAGCAGCCCAAGTACTTGGAATATTATTCGGATATAATCTACGATGTTCAGACTACCACACACAAGCAGAACTAGTGAAAGCACAAAGTGCAGCAGCAACACGTCTCTCCTCGGGATATTATAAACATGTAAAAAGTTGTTCGGTTTCTAACTCCCAAGTAAGATATATATCATGAACATATCTACCCTCAAATGGTGGAATATTCAATTTCAGTTTAGGAAGATGGTCATGATCTCGTACCTGAGGGAGAGCCCTACCATTGTGATTATTTGCATGTGGACGACCGCGTGGTGGTGGTGCTGGTGGTTGCACGTAGTTCTGATTTTGATCAACCTCATCCTCGTAATCTCCCGCATAATCATCCTCCGCAGTGGCACCCTGGCTCGGAGCAACCGGTTTACCCTGAATTTCCAGCCCAGAGATCGAGTCTTCTGGCAACACACAACAACATGTTACAGAAATAACCGATTTATTGATACTAGCGGGGTACATAGGTCTGATATTACATCGAGATTCGAGGCCAAGCGGCACACACGGTGCTGCTAGGCAGTATGTACATTATTTAATAAACATGGCTGGGGCCTCGATCACACCAAACTACGCGGAACTCCATAGCATAGGGACACCGACGTGGACACGGCCTAGACACGAGATACGCTCCGATGCGAATCGACTTGCCTGAAAGCTGGCATAACACGCCAGGTTAGTACACTGAATGTACTTGCAAGCTCACAACAAACATAAGCACGATGACAGACAATATCATGATAATTAATCAGGTTAAACAAATGGATGAAAATACTACAGATGCAAAGCAGCAAAACAGCGCACCGAGTCACACGGCCTCGCTTACCAGATGGTTACCTCGTAACCAAACGATGACGACACCGGGGTCACACCTGAAACCAATCGCTCATGAACACCTCGAGTGTTCAAGGTTCATCATGAAACAATGCATCACAACAATTTCTAGTTGGCAAGATTAATTATAAAAGTTGATCCATGGTGTGACTTACTCCCGTGTTTTGCCCATAACCGAGGGCGCGGCTATCGATAGATTAAATACACTCTGCAGAGGTAGCACACTTTACCCACACTATGGAATACCTGGCCTTGCACTCCCATTCGGGTGGACCAAAGTATCCCGACGAAACCCTCCCTTTGTCATGCACTCTCCCCGGCCACTCCGACCATCTCCCTCCCAGGGCTAGGTCTTGGGTGGCCCCGTGTCTACCAAAGACACCAACGGCCACCGTCGTGGCAAAACGGTCCCAAACGGGGACAAGGTACCATAAAAACAAAAACGAGCACACAAGGTTATGTCTGCCTACCGGGCCAGGGTATGCACGCCCATAACCTTCCCTCGCGGGAGGCACCGGTGAGAGCCACAACAAAGGACCGAATCAAGACCTTCCCATTAGGTAAATGTGGTCGCACTGAACTAGGAACACGATTCAGTGGCACCATGATGTGATCAACATCATATTCAAGTTGAACTTAATCAAGTTTAACTCTTAAGAAAACTTTTTATTACTAACAATGGCATAATATTGGAAATCAGGCAAATACTCGCTATGCGAAGCAAACAACTCATTTTCATGGATCAAACTTAACCACATAATTATCTTGCAACACTAAGGAGCAAACTTTCTGGTTATACCTCATTTTTATCAACAAGCAATATTTTTATTGGTTCTTTATTTAAATGAAAATATCATTTAGTAAAATGAATACCACCAATTTCCATAGCAATATGCAAAGTGTAAAAATCTTACTCTACTTAACCAAGCAAGGTCATGCATGCAACCAGTAACTAAAACAAGCATTTCTAACAGAATAAAGTGACTAGTAATTTACCAAAATTATTTACCAAATTTTAATGCAAATAAGAACTCATATTAAAGTAGAAAATCATAGATATTGAAATAACACCATCCAAATGCTAGTGTGGCTTGCCTTAGTGTAGAGGAGGATCACACCCCTCTTGGTTTGCTTCAAGACAAGCTTCTCCTTCTGAAAAACAATTCAAAACCACAAAAATAAATGTCAAAACACATTCTGAAAATCACCAGAAATTCTAGACAGCAAGGAAAATCCACCTTTTGGTGTGCTGCTAGAGCTTTCTATAACAAAGACAATGCAAAAAGAATCAATTCATTTGGACTTATGGTTTAGGAGTAATGGCTGGTCAAAGTTTAGTCAAAATTTTGAATTAAATTTGAATAAACAGAAAATCCTGGGGGGTGACGTCGAAGGCGTAAAACGGGAGTGCGCCTCCACTCGTACCGCTTCGGGCGCGAGTGGTGAGGCTGACACTATGGAATACCTGGCCTCGCACTCCCATTCGGGTGGACTAAAGTATCCCAATGAAACCCTCCCTTTGTCATGCACTCTCCCCGGCCACTCCGACCATCTCCCTCCCAGGGATAGGTCTTGGGTGGCCCCGTGTCTACCAAAGACACCAACGGTCACCGTCGTGGCTAAACGGTCCCAAACGGGGACAAGGTACCATAAAAACAAAAACGAGCACACAAGGTCATGTCTGCCTACCGGGCCAGGGTATGCATGCTCATAACCTTTCCTCGCGGGAGGCACCGGTGAGAGCCACAACAAAGGACCGAATCAAGACCTTCCCATTAGGTAAATGTGGTCGCACTGAACTAGGAACCCGATTCAGTGGCACCATGATGTGATCAACATCATATTCAAGTTGAACTTAATCAAGTTTAACTCTTAAGAAAACTTTTTATTACTAACAATGGCATAATATCGAAAATCATGCAACTACTCGCTATGCGAAGAAAACAACTCATGTTCATGGATCAAACTTAACCACATAATTATCTTGCAACACTAAAGAGCAAACTTTCTGGTTATACCTCATTTTTATCAACAAGCAATATTTTTATTGGTTCTTTATTTAAATGAAAATATCATTTAGTAAAATGAATACCACCAATTTCCATAGCAATATGCAAAGTGTAAAAATCTTACTCTACTTAACCAAGCAAGGTCATGCATGCAACCAGTAACTAAAACAAGCATTTCTAACAGAATAAAGTGACTAGTAATTTACCAAATTTTAATGCAAATAAGAACTCATATTAAAGTAGAAAATCATAGATATTGAAATAACACCATCCAAATGCTAGTGTGGCTTGCCTTAGTGTAGAGGAGGATCACACCCCTCTTGGTTTGCTTCAAGACAAGCTTCTCCTTCTGAAAAACAATTCAAAACCACAAAAATAAATGTCAAAACACATTCTGAAAATCACCAGAAATTCTAGAAAGCAAGGAAAATCCACCTTTTGGTGTGCTGCTAGAGCTTTCTGTAACAAAGACAATGCAAAAAGAATCAATTCATTTGGACTTATGGTTTAGGAGCAATGGCTGGTCAAAGTTTAGTCAAAATTTTGAATTAAATTTGAATAAACAGAAAATCCTGGGGGGGGTGACGTCGAAGGCGTAAAATGGGAGTGCGCCTCCACTCGTACCGCTTCGGGCACGAGTGGTGAGGCTGACACTGGGCCCCACCCGTCAGGAGAGAGAGAGAGAGGGGGATCGAGAACAGAGGGGTGGTGGCGTTTCGCCGGAGCTCACACTGGCGACGAGGGATTTGGGACTAGGCTAGAGGGATGGATTGGAAGCGGGGCTCGCAGTGCACCTGCCCGTACCCGTGGGTTGGCGAGAGGTGGACGGAGCTGGCCGCAGTCGAGCTCGCAAGCTTCAGTGGCGGACGGGCTTCGCCGGAGAGGTTGAAGACGGCGGCTAGAGGCAGCTCCGAGGGCTTGGCGGGGTCCAGGAAGCACGAGTAGACCCCCAATGCCCCGCCCAAGCAGCTGCTTGAGCTCGAGAGGCACCGGAACGCGGCAGCTGGACTGCGGGGATTGCCGGAGTCCTTGGGTCGGGGTGACGGCCAGAGGCCTGCCCGACCGGGCTTCTGCTCGTCTATGTGTTCGTGGAGGTGGTGTGGAGTGGTGCATGGCTAGCAAGGGAGGCGGGGGCGCTATATATAGCCGGAACGGAGGGGGGAACGTGTCGCCGCCGGGGCGTTCTGGACACGCAGCGAACGTCGACGAGAAGCTCCAACGCGAGAGGGCACGATGCTACGTCATCTCAGGAGCTTGCCTATGCTTGCGGACGCGCATAGGAGGCGGTTGGAGAAGAGGACAAGTGCACGCGCGCACTGTGCCGATTTGTACGCGACGCGCCTGTGCTTGCTATAGCGGCTCCGGCGTCGGCGAGCGCCAGGGAGGGGTTAAGGGTGATGGGTCGAGGGTTGTGGCACGGTGCGGCACTCGGAGGCGAGCGCTGGAACGGGCACGCGCGAAACAAAGGGCAAGGCGACAGTCAGAACGCGTCGAGACGCGGCCAGGCGCCGTGTCCTCGCGCGGTCACCATGCTGGCATGGTCAAAACGACGGCCAGGAGCTGCCAAACCTTGTCCAAGCACTCGATCGTGCAGTTTTACGTCAAGGAGGGGTGATGGATCATACCCAGGCCGACCAGACGCGACTCTACCAAGCTGGCAAGTTTCTGGTCAGAAACTTGGTCGCCAAGTTTGGCCACCTTCTAGAAGGCCATTAGGGCTAATCTCCAGGGGTTTAGGGTTACTTAGGAAGGTGTTCAAGCTCAAGAAAACTCAGGGCCAAAAGCTCAAGGAAAAATGCACTTGCTGTACAAAGTGCATTTCTGGTCCAGAAGTGAAAGGATTTCTACAGCAAAAATATTACAAAAAGTGATGCAATATTTTTGCATGGGAAGGTGTGCCAGGGTTCTAAGAATATTTAGGAATTATCTCAGATTTTTTTGAGCAAGAAAAATTGAGGTTGCTTTGGAGCACATGGATCTGAAGTGAGTTTAAGAGAGAAAAATGAATATTTTTCTTTTAGGAAAAATATTCATTTGATTATTTTGGGAATTTGTGGGAGGAATAAGATAGATGGGTCACTTGGGTGAAAGCCAAAGATATGCCCAAGTGACAAGTCCATTTGAATTGATCCAAAACCCAATTCAAATCAGGGCAAAAACCACGGTGAAAACCGAGTCCGGAAAAAGAGAGAAGGCAAGTCCGGCAAAAGAGAGAAGGCAAAAATCCAGGCTGTCACAAACCTCCCCCACTTAGGATGAATCTCGTCCTCGAGATTCGGTTGCTTTGGAAAACCATTCTGGGTATGCAGTCCCTAAAAATTCCTCTCTTTCCCAGGTTGCTTCTTCTTCAGTGTGATGCTCCCACTGAACCTTGTAAAACTGTATCTCTTTGCTGCGAGTGACTCTTTCTGTCTGATCCAATATTCTGGTTGGCTTTTCCTCATAAGTCAAATCCTTAGCCAATTCTATCTCTGACATATCAATCCTTTTCTCCGGTGGCGAGATGCATATTCTTAGCTGTGAGATGTGGAACACGTTGTGTACTTCTGGCAATTCTGGTGGCAATTCCAATTGGTAGGCAACTGTTCCGACTCTGGCCATGACGGGGAATGGGCCGATATATCTGGGTGCGAATTTTCCTCGGGTCTGAAATCTCTTGACTCCTTTCATCGGGGTGACTCGGAGATATACGTGTTCTCCGGGTTCGAAGCTGATCTGACGATGTTTGGCATCATAGTAGCTCTTCTGTCGGGATTTGGCTAGTTGCAGTCTGTCTCGGATTTCGTTGACTTGCTTCTCTACTTCAAGCATTAAATCAGTCCCGAAAATGCGGTTGTCTCCGGTTTGAGACCAATTCAACGGGGTGCGGCATTTCCGGCCATACAGGGCTTCGTCAGGTGACATCTTCAAGTTGGCCTGGAAACTGTTGTTGTAGGAAAACTCAGCGTAGGGCAGACAGTCTTCCCACTTGGTTCCTTGGGCCAATGTACATGCTCGTAGCATATCCTTGAGTATTTGATTTACTCGCTCAGTTTGTCCATCTGTCTGGGGATGACAAGCCGTGCTGTACTTCAGAGCGGTCCCCAAGGCTTGATGTAGTCGGGCCCAAAATGCAGATGTGAAAATGGATCCTCTGTCGGAGGTGATGGTCTTAGGTACTCCATGTAGACTGACTATTCTTGATACATACAGCTGTGCGAGTTGATTTGCATGGTATGTAGTCCAGATAGGCAGGAAGTGTGCCACCTTGGTTAAGGTGTCCACTATGACCCATATCGCGTCGTTGCCTCGATGAGACCTTGGCAATCCGGTGATGAAATCCATGCAAATGTCATCCCATTTCCATTGGGATACCGACAGAGGCTGAAGGAGTCCGGTGGGCTTTTGATGTTCCGCCTTTACTTTATTACATGTGTCGCAACCGGCCACAAAATACGCGATGTCTTTCTTCATACCATCCCACCAAAATATCTGATGAAGGTCCTCATACATTTTGGTACCACCGGGGTGAATGGAGTATGGCGCTTCATGCGCTTCTGCCAATATTTTCTTCTTCAGGCTTTCGTAATTGGGTATGCAAAGTCTTCCGCGGAATCTTAGCGAACCCTGCTGATCCATAGAGAAATCCGGTGCATGCCCTTGGTGCATCTTCTGAACATATATTTGTAACACCTTGTCATCTGCTGAGCACAGTGGATTTCCTCTTTTAGAGTGGGGGCAACTTCCAATATACTGGTAATACGGGCGTCGGTGATCACCAAGTTTAGCTGCATGATTTCTTCATAAAGCTCCGGAAGTAAGGAATCCATTAGAGCATTAAGGTTGCCTGGTTTGCGGCTGAGGGCGTCAGCCACCACATTAGCTTTGCCCGGGTGATAATTAATTCCGAGGTCGTAGTCCTTAACCAACTCGAGCCATCTTCGATGTCGAAGGTTCAAGTCGGGCTGAGTGAATATATACTTGAGACTCTTATGGTCGATGAATATCTGGCACTTCTTCCCAATAAGATAATGTCTCTAGATTTTCAAAGCGTGCACCACGGCGGCCAATTCCAAATCATGGGTAGGATAGTTTCCTTCATGTTGTCGCATTTGGCGAGATGCATAGGCTACTACTTTGCCATCCTGCATGAGTACACACCCCAGACCTCTTCTGGAGGCGTCGTAGTAAACATCGAAACTGCGGTAGATGTCTGGAAGAGTTAATACAGGTGCTGACGTCAGCTTGGTTTTTAACTCATTGAAGCTCCGTTCGCAGTCCTCAGTCCATACGAACTTCTTGTCCTTCTTGAGGAGCTCCGTCATTGGCTTGGCGATCTTGGAAAATCCTTCGATAAACCGACGATAATATCCGGCTAGTCCAAGGAAACTCCGGATTTCTGAGACGGTGGTGGGTGCGGACCAATCAAGTACGTCCTTTACCTTGCTTGGGTCCACCGAGATTCCTTCTGCTGAGAGGTATGCCCAAGGAATCCCACTTGCTGGAGCCAAAACTCACATTTGCTAAATTTGGCATACGGTTGATGATCGTGAAGTCTTTGCAGAACTGCTCGAAGATGCTCCTTATGTTCGTCCTTGCTCTTGGAGTAAATGAGTATGTCGTCAATGAACACCACCACAAATCTGTCTGAGAAGTCCATAAACACCTTGTTCATCATATGCATAAAGAATGCAGGAGCGTTGGTGAGGCAGAAGGACATAACGGTGTATTCATAAAGACCGTACCGAGTGGTGAACACGGTCTTAGGAATATCTTCCTTCTTTATCTCGAGTTGATGATATCCCATCCTCAAATCAATTTTGGAGAATACTTTGGCCCCATGGAGTTGATCAAACAGATCATCAATCCTCGGCAGTGGATACTTGTTTTTGATGGTGACGTCATTCAGCTGGCGGTAGTTTACGCACATTCGTAGACTGCCATCCTTTTTGTCCACGAAGATTGCGGGTGATCCCCATGGTGAAGATCTTGGACGAATGTATCCTTTTTGCAGGATCTCATCTAGTTGTTTCTTCAACTCCACCAATTATGAGGAAGGCATCCAATAATATTTCTTATGTATCGGAGTGGTTCCAGGCACCAGGTCAATAGCAAACTCCAATTCTCGGTCTGGTGGCATGCCGGGTAATTCTTCAGGAAATACATCTGGATACTCGCTGACCACTGGAATTGATTCCACCTCTTCTGTCACGCCTGTGAAAACCATATCTTTCGTGGAGATGCGCTTGCGGGCATAAAAACTGGTAGTGCGACCTTCCATATTTTTCAGGGTAACTTCTCGGGTCGCACAGCTGATGCAAACTTGGTACTGGGTCAACCAATTCATGCCCAGAATGACATCCAATTTGTTGGAATCGATGATTATCAATGATGTTGGAAACTTGACACCCTTGATGTCGATCTCCAAATTTCGGCAGACGAGATTGCTTCTAAGTAGGGATCCCGGGGATTGTACCAGCATGTGTTTTCCCAAAATCGAGCAAGGAAAATTGTTTTGGGAAGGCGAAATAAAAGAGTGGGAAGCCCCATAGTCAAATAAAATTACTGCTGGTATGTCGTTAACGAGAAACATACCAATGACGACTTCCGGGTCTTCTTGGGCTTTGTCCGCGGAGATGTGATGAACTTGCCCTTGGATTATATCGGGGGCGGAATACGGCTCCATGTAGTTGACTTGCGGCTGAAATGGAGCGAAGTGCTTGGTGTTCTTGGGACACTACTGGGCGTAGTGTCCGGTTTGACCACAACTGAAGCACGAATTGTTGCGCTGACAATCGTCGCACACCGGGTTGGTCACGAGATTCTTGACTTGTATAGAAGTCTTGTTGACATTCTGCTGCCAATTGGTTTTGTACTCCACCTGAGTCTGTTGCCAAGTACGAGCCTTTTGCACTGGTTGCATATCCTTCTTCGGCTCGAATTTGCGCTTGTGGTCATTAACGGCTGGCTTGTTGTCGTGCATGAGCTTATGTTCCCTCTCGGTGATGAGGGCCTTGTTCACCAGAGTCAGAAAGTCTGGGAAATCAAACATACTGAGAGTGCACCTGAGATGTTGATTCAGGCCTCCAAGAAACCGGTCAATCTTCCGCTCTTCTGTGGCCACATCGTGGAGAGAATAACGGGCCAAATGGTTGAATTTGTTCAGGTACTCATTGACGGTCGCGCTGCCTTGAGTGAGAGCAAGAAATTTGCGTTGCTTGATCTTCATGATTCCGGTGGGAATATGGTACTTGCGGAACTGATCCTTGAATTTTGTCCAAGTAATTTCCTCGTCTGCGGGCCATATTGCTTTGGCATTATCCCACCATATAGTGGCAGCTCCTTCGAGATAATGCGTTGCGAAAGGAACCTTGTCTCCTTCTTCAGTGCGGGCAATCTCTAGTTACTTCTCAATGGTCCTTAGCCAGTCGTCGGCGTCCAATGGATCAAGTACTTGGCTGAAGCTGGGAGGATTGGTTCGCTGAAAATATGATAGTTTGGAGTGATGGCTATTCTGGTTTCCATTCTGGCCAACCATAACTTGTACACTTTTCAGTACTTCCAGCAGATCGTTACTCCATTCTTCAAACATTCACAGGATTTGCTCGGTGGAAGGCGGTTGTGGCGGTGGAGGCGGAGGTGGTTGGTATGGCTCAGGGAATGTCCTGCCTGTCTTGCGGAGCGACGGACAGGGACATCCTCACCAGCTCGACTGCTGCTGCCTCCACGCGGCATCCTTTTTTTCGTTTTCCCAATACATAGCAACCAGGATGAGAAAATTCCAAAATGGGGGAAAACTAATGACAAATCCCAGAAGAAAACAGCGAATGAAAACGAAGTCGAATGAAAGAGTCCAACATAATTATGCATAGTACCAACATGAAAGTAAACATCACAATGGGTCTACTACCCTCGTACATGAAACTACGCGCCATGACAAGTGCGATTACAGCCATACATCATGCTCATGACTACAATGATACTCTAACGGTCTACTGCTCGGGTGGTGCTGCTGCAGGCTCGTCTCCTGAACCGGACCCAGATCCTGAACTGATAGTAGAGACCTCCGGGGGAAGAGAGGTGCACTGGCGCTGCCTCGAGGGCTCTCTTTCAGGGGCAGGCGGTGGATGGGATCTAAGCATAGGAGCAGCAGGAGTAGCTACAAGAGAAGACCATGCAGCAGGAGCGCTGCGAGGGTTCACCGTCAGAGGGTTAACGGCACCCTGCGAGGTCATCGAGGGAACAGAGGTGGGAGGAGCAGAAGTGTAGATGACAGCTGGAAGAGGGTTCCTTATACGAGCAGCAGCGAGCGCGTGAGAGCTCCCGAGCTGACTCATAGTTAAGGAGATAACTAGCAGTGATGTAGCATGCAAGGTGGCTAGTGGGGCGATCGCACGCCGGGTTAATCAAAGGAAAGCGGATACGCCCATTCTCGTGCAGAGATGGGTAGTAGAAAAGACGATGGTGGGTGTGCATGCGAACCTCATTGTAGCGCAAGTCTACAAGAGCCTCGATAGCAGCAAACTGAACCACCTGAGATGGCGTAGAAGCAAGACCACCCTTAGACGAACGAGTGTAAGCGCCGAATGGGGAACTGTGGTGTAGAGTGACCTCAGGATAATACTCATACATTGCACCGGCCAGATGCTCGCGATACACCCGATACTCTGGATCAACACCCTCTGGATAGAGTCGTCGTCACACGTTCTGAAGCAGGTGCGGCGATGTGCACGGAGCTGGCTCAGGATGGTACAAGATCGGTACTAGTCCCATCTACACTCACAAACCATACGGTTAGTAATAACAACAATTAAACATGCATGCAATGCAACAACCAATTCCTATGTCTACCGGCACTCAAACGAAACTATCTACCGTTTTACTAACGCGCTACCGGTCTAGCGTGTCCTACAATCAGTGCGGCTCTGATACCAAGCGTTGTGGCACCCCGGCTCAGAGCAACCGGTTTACCCTGCATTGCCAGCCCAGAGATCGAGTCTTCTGGCAACACACAACAACATGGTACAGAAATAACCGCTTTATTGATACTAGCGGGGTACATAGGTCTGATATTACATCGAGATTCGAGGCCAAGCGGCACACACGATGCTGCTGGACAATATGTACATTATTAAATGAACATGGCTGGGGCCTCGATCACACGAAACTACGCGACAGTGGAAGAAAGTCGTAGCAGAACTCCATAGCACAGGGACACCGACGTGGACACGGCCTAGACACGAGATGCGCTCCGATGCGAATCGACTTGCCTGAAAGCTGGCATAACACGCCAGGTCAGTACATTGAATGTACTTGCAAGCTCACAACAAACATAAGCACGATGACAGACAATATCATGATAATTAATCAGGTTAAACTAATGCATGAAAATACTACAGATGCAAAGCAGCCAAACAGCGCACCGAGTCACATGGACTCGCTTACCAGACGGTTTCCTCGTAACCAAACGATGACCACACCGGGTCACACCTGAAACCAATCGCTCATGAACACCTCGAGTGTTCAAGGTTAATCATGAAATAATGCATCACAACAATTTCTAGTTGGCAAGATTAATTATAAAAGTTGATCCATGGTGTGACTTACTCCCGAGTTTTGCCCATAACCGAGGGTGCGGCTATCGATAGATTAAATACACTCTGCAGAGGTAGCACACTTTACCCACACTACGGAATACCTGGCCTCGCACTCCCATTCGGGTGGACTTAAGTATCCCGATGAAACCCTCCCTTTGTCATGCACTCTCGCCGGCCACTCCGACCATCTCCCTCCCAGGGATAGGTCTTGGGTGGCCCCGTGTCTACCAAAGACACCAACGGCCACCGTCGTGGCTAAACGGTCCCAAATAGGGACAAGGTACCATAAAAACAAAAACGAGCACACAAGGTCATGTCTGCCTACCGGGCCAGGGTATGCATGCTCATAACCTTTCCTCGCGGGAGGCACCGGTGAGAGCCACAACAAAAGACCGAATCAAGACCTTCCCATTAGGTAAATGTGGTCGCACTGAACTAGGAACCCGATTCAGTGGCACCATGATGTGATCAACATCATATTCAAGTTGAACTTAATCAAGTTTAACTCTTAAGAAAACTTTTTATTACTAACACTGGCATAATATCGAAAATCATGCAACTACTCGCTATGCGAAGCAAACAACTCATGTTCATGGATCAAACTTAACCACATAATTACCTTGCAACACTAAGGAGCAAACTTTCTGGTTATACCTCATTTTTATCAACAAGCAATATTTTTATTGGTTCTTTATTTAAATGAAAATATCATTTAGTAAAATGAATACCACCAATTTCCATAGCAATATCCAAAGTGTAAAAATCCTACTCTACTTAACCAAGCAAGGTCATGCATGCAACCAGTAACTAAAACAAGCATTTCTAACAGAATAAAGTGACTAGTAATTTACCAAAATTATTTACCAAATTTTAATGCAAATAAGAACTCATATTAAAGTAGAAAATCATAGATATTGAAATAACACCTTCCGAATGCAGGTGTGGCTTGCCTTAGTGTAGAGGAGGATCACACCCCTCTTGGTTTGCTTCAAGACAAGCTTCTCCTTCTGAAAAACAATTCAAAACCACAAAAATAAATGTCAAAACACATTATGAAAATCACCAGAAATTCTATGCAGCAAGGAAAATCCACCTTTTGGTGTGCTGCTAGAGCTTTCTATAAAAAAGACAATGCAAAAGGAATCAATTCGTTTGGACTTATGGTTTAGGAGTAATGGCTGGTCAAAGTTTAGTCAAATTTTTGAATTAAATTTGAATAAACAGAAAATCCTGGGGGGTGACGTCGAAGGCGTAAAACGGGAGTGCGCCTCCACTCGTACCGCTTCGGGCGCGAGTGGTGAGGCTGACACTGGGCCCCACCTGTCAGGAGAGAGAGAGGGGGATCGAGATCAGAGGGGTGGTGGCGTTTCGCCGGAGCTCACGCCGGCGACGAGGGGTTTGGGACTAGGCTAGAGGGATGGATTGGAAGCGGGGCTCGCAGCGCACCTGCCCGTGCCCGTGGCTTGGCGAGAGGTGGACGGAGCTGGCCGCAGTCGAGCTCGCAAGCTTCGGTGGCGGACGGGGTTCGCCGGAGAGGTTGAAGACGGCGGCTAGAGGCAGCTCCGAGGGCTTGGCGGGGTCCAGGCAGCACCAGCAGACCCCCAATGCCCCGCCCAAGCAGCTGCTTGAGCTCGAGAGGCACCGAAACGCGACAGCTGGACTGCGGGGATCGCCGGAGTCCTCGGGTCGGGGCGACAGCCAGAGGCCTACCTGACCGGGCTTCTGCTCGTCTACGTGTTTGTGGAGGTGTTTTGGAGTGGTGCATGGCTTGCAAGGGAGGCGGGGGCGCTATATATAGCCGGAACGGAGGGGGGAACATGCCGCCGCCGGGGCATTCTGGACACGCGGCGAACGTCGACGAGAAGCTCCAACGCAAGAGGGCCCGATGCTGCATCGTCTCAGGAGCTTGCCTACGCTTGCGGACGCGCACATGAGGCGGTTGGAGAAGAGGACAAGTGCACGCGCGCACTGTGCTGATTTGGACGCGACGCGCCTGTGCTTGTTGCGGCGGCTCCGGCGTCAACGAGCGCCAGGGAGGGGTCAAGGGTGATGGGTCGAGGGTTGTGGCACGGTGCGGCAGTCGGAGGCGAGCGCTGGAACGGGCACGCGCGAAACAGAGGGCAAGGTGACAGCCAGAGCGCGTCGAGACGCGGCCAGGCACCGTGTCCTCGCGCGTTCACCATGCTGGCATGGTAAAAACGATGGCCAGGAGCTGGCAAACCTTGTCCAAGCGCTCGACCGTGCAGTGTTACGTCAAGGAGGGGTGATGGATCATACCCAGGCCGACCAGACGCGACTCTACCAAGCTGGCAAGTTTCTGGTCAGAAACTTGGTCGCCAAGTTTGGCCACCTTCTAGAAGGCCATTAGGGATAATCTCCTGGGGTTTAGGGTTACATAGGAAGGTGTTCGAGCTCAAGAAAACTCAGGGCCAAAAGCTCAAGGAAAAATGCACGTGCTGTACAAAGTGCATTTCTGGTCCAGAAGTGAAAGGATTTTCTACAGCAAAAATATTACAAAAAGTGATGCAATATTTTTGCATGGGAAGTTGTGCTAGGGTTCTAAGAATATTTAGGAATTATCTCAGAATTTTCTGAGCAAGAAAAATTGAGGTTGCTTTGGAGCACATGGATCTGAAGTGAGTTAAGAGAGAAAAATGAATATTTTTCTTTTAGGAAAAATATTCATTTGATTATTTTGGGAATTTGTGGGAGGAATAAGATAGATGGGTCACTTGGGTGAAAGCCAAGGATATGCCCAAGTGACAAGTCCATTTGAATTGATCAAAAACCCAAATCAAATCAGGGCAAAAACCAGAGTGAAAACCAAGTCCGGAAAAAGAGAGAAGGCATGTCCGGCAAAAGAGAGAAGGCAAAAATCCAGGCTGTCACATCCGCCTCAGCAGCAGGAGCCACAGAAGTATCAACAGCAGCACCAACAGTTTGGCCAGGCTAAAGAAGGACATGACTCGCTCGGCGGAGGGCTGTTTTGCGACGTGGAGGTAGTCGTCGTCGTCGTCGTCGTTGTTGTTGTTGTTGTTGTTGTTGTTGTTGTTGTTGTTGTTGTTGTTGTTGTTGTTGTTGTTGTTGTAGAGGTGCGGCAGATGCAGCCAGTGGTGGAAGACACGCAAGCAGTTCATTAAATCTGTTATCGAGCTTTTTTTCGAACGCCTTCTCAAGGCCAGTGATCTTCTCCATGGCCTCTTCAAAATTGTTCAGCACATCTTGCACCTGTTCAGTCATCATTTGCTGAAACTTATCATGAAGCTCCTTGTTCGTTAAGTTCTCCCAGTCAATCTCATCGGCTTGTGACCCTGGCATGGTTAGCAGCAATACAAACGCACAAGAATATGATCCTACAGACTACTAACAAGTGGTGGTGGTGGTGGGTGTCACAAATCCGTCAAGCAAATCTCAAATTCTTACCAGTTCTTACCCATTAGCAGGCGGTGATCGGCAACCGATGAAGTCAAAACTCTCAAAGCTTGTATAGAGCGATTACCAGGGAGAGTCAAACACACGATGTAGATGTATGTGGAGCCCGGAAGGCTTATGGTAGCAAAAAGGGTCAACAATAATCAATTCAGAGATGCAAAGTTGAATAAATGCTCAACGACGGCACTATGCTGGTCCTAGGCTAGACCGTGCTAGAGACGCGAGCCTAGAACACTAACAAAATCACGGCGCTGCACGTAAACAAGGAAAAAGCACACTCTGGAAATTTTTCTGCTCTATTTTTTTGGCGCTCTTTTTTTTGCGAAAAATCACTATAATGGCGAGTGTCTCAAAACTCTTCCCTTGTCAAAATGGCAGGATGGGCACGAATTTTTTTGACTATTCTTTTTTTCGAAAATCAGGGCAGCGACGATGAAAAAGTGCGACAAAATAATCACTATGATGGCACGTGGCTCAAAAGACTCAGAAAAGCCTAAAAATAGGATAGGGAAAAAATATTTTCGGTCGCCGAAATTTTGGCCTAAAAACTTCCCGGGGGTCTCCGGACTCTTTTTTTTCCGAGACCTACTCAGGCAAGGAAACACAAAACGGAAAATAGATGGATCTCGAAAACAAACCTAATATGAAAAGAACTTGGATTGGTGGTGGATATATGGTGGTAGGATATGGCAGCGGTGGTGGTATATGGATACAGATCGGTGGTGGTATATGGATACGGATTGAGAGCGGTGGCGGCTAAGCGGTGGTGGTAGATGGCAGGGGCGATGATGATGGTGCGGCGGCGGCGTGACAACTTATGACCAGAACTCGAAACTCTAAAAGACTAGACTCTAAGACCAGCAACTTGACACGACGATGCAACCGCAAATTCAACAAAGCAAAAACCCTAAAAAGATTATGCAAAGGCTCAGAATGGTTCGGATATGATGAACTAACCCTAATTTTTTTGTGGCTTTTTCGTGGACTGTAGGTATGAAGAACAGACTCGATCTAAACTACGAAAAACTGTAAAATCTCACCGAGCAACCTGGAAATCTGATACCACTTGATAGAGGCAAAGGTGTCCCGATGTTTCGATGAGATGGTGGCTATCGTTTTCTGTGGGAGTCGACCTTGACGATCTGACTATGAACGTGCGAGACGTCGTGCCTTAGCAATCGCTAAACCAACTTCCGAGGGTTATTGACCACGCCGGAGCACGATCAACCTGACCACGAGGGCCTATTTCCTGCGAGCAAACGAAGAACAAGCAAGAAACTAAGATTGCAATCTGGATATTGCGAATATAAGAGGAAAGCTTTATTAATGAAGGTGGGGTTCTGTGACGCCTTGGTCTAGTCGTTGAACACAAACGAAGTACGTGAAGTTGCAACTATGGCGAACTTTTGATCTAAACAAAACCCAAAGTCTAAGCAGTGCCCTAAGGGCTGTATATATGGAGGAAGAGGAGGAGAATTTCGTGGCCCCTAGGGGAGGGGTCCGAAACCAACCCTATCTCTTGTTTCCCCACACATACGGACTCTAAAAACAGCCTATACTCAAGTATTTCGAAATTACATGGGCCTGGCCCAATAATAAGGTGACGCGGCACCTATAATAGCCTCTGGACGAAATTTATGAAGTGGCATCTTGTATATTTCGTCCAAGGCTTCATGCACTCATTATGGTGGCTTCAAAGTCCTGAAATCATCACTTGTAACTCCGTTCGTGTTCCCCTTGCGCATGCCATCATCTCCATGCTTGGTCTTGCTCCAGTGTTCATCCCTCTTATCCATGCCAGGCCCTTCATTTTTAAGCAAAACAAATGTATCCAATTTAGGCAGCATCATATTCTCATGAACATTAGAATCATTACGAATAAACGAAAGTACCTGATAATTTAATTGGCGTGCGCGACCTCTAGTAATTGGTCCAGTATATGTAGTAGTAGGGGCTGTGGGTGTAACAATGGTATTGATGTCCTCATCAAAAATGCACACGAACAGTACGTGTCCCGATACTAAACATGGAGGTAGTCGTTGTTGTTGTTGTTGCAGGAGGCGCATGGAGGAGGACTAATGGGACACTTTGGCGTGAAGAAGACGGAGGATATACTTGCTACACATTTCTTTTGGCCAAAGATGAGATGGGATGTTGAGCGTTTTGTTGCTCGCTGCACTACATGTCAAAAAGCTAAGTCACAACTCAATCCTCATGGTTTATATATGCCTTTGCGTGTACCGAGTGTTCCTTGGGAGGATATATCTATGGACCTTGTTTTAGGTTTACCTCGAACAAAGAAGGGGAGGGATATCATATTTGTTGTCGTGGATAGGTTCTCGAAAATGGCACACTTTATACCATGTCATAAAAGCGATGATGCTGTTAATGTTGCTGATTTGTTCTTTCGTGAAATTATTCGCTTGCATGGTGTGCCAAATACTATTGTTTTAGATCGTGATACTAAATTTCTTAGCCACTTTTGGAGATGTTTATGGGCTAAGTTGGGGACTAAACTGCTTTTTAGTACTACTTGTCATCCCCAAACAGATGGTCAAACTGAAGTATTCAATAGAACATTGTCTACTATGCTTAGGGCTGTTTTGAAGAATAATAAGAAAATGTGGGAAGGATGCTTGCCTCATATTGAATTTTCTTATAATCGTTCGTTGCATTCTACTACTAAGATGTGCCCTTTTGAAATAGTGTAACCTCGTGCACCTATTGATTTATTGCCTCTCCCATCTTCGGAGAAGGTTAATTTTGATGCTAAACAACGTGCTGATTTGATCTTAAAAATGCATGAGTTAACTAAGGAAAACATTGAGCGTATGAATGCTAAATATAAACTTGCTGGAGATAAGGGTAGAAAACATGTTATCTTTGCACCTGGAGATCTTGTTTGGTTACATTTGTGTAAGGATAGGTTTCCTAATTTGCGCAAATCAAAGTTAATGCCACGTGCTGATGGTCCTTTTAAGGTGTTAGAGAAAATAAATGATAATGCATATAAACTTGAGTTGCCTACAGATTTTGGGGTTGGTCCCACTTTTAACATTGAAGATTTGAAGCCTTATTTGGGTGAGGAAGATGAGCTTCCGTCGAGGATGACTTCATTTCAAGAAGGGGAGGATGATGAGGACAACAATACCATTGTTACACCCACAGCCCCTACTACTACATATACTGGACCAATTACTAGAGCTCGCACACACCAATTAAATTATCAGGTACTTTCGTTTCTTGGTAATGATTCTAATGTTCATGAGAATATGATGCTGCCTAAATTGGATACATTTGTTTTGCTTAAAAATGAAGGACCTGGCATGGATAAGAGGGATGAACACTGGAGCAAGACCAAGCATGGAGATGATGGCATGCGCAAGGGGAACAAGAACGGAGTTACAAGTGATGATTTCAGGACTTTGAAGCCACCATAATGAGTGCATGAAGCCTTGGACGAAATATACAAGATGCCACCTCATAAATTTCGTCCAGAGGCTATTATAGGTGCTGCGTCACCTTATTATTGGGCCAGGCCCATGTAATTTCGAAATACTTGAGTATATGCTGTTTTTAGAGTCCGTATGTGTGGGGAAATAAGAGATAGGGTTGGTTTCGGACCCCTCCCCTAGGGGCCATGAAATTCCCCTCCTCTTCCTCCATATATATAGCCCTTAGGGCACCGTTTAGACTTTGGGTTTTGTTTAGATCAAAAGTTCGCCATAGTTGCAACTTCGCGTACTTCCTTTGTGTTCAACGACTAGACCAAGGCGTCACAGAACCCCACTTTCATTAATAAAGCTTTCCTCTTATATTCGCAATATCCAGATTGCAATCTTAGTTTCTTGCTTGTTCTTCGTTTGCTCGCAGGAAACAGGCCCTCGTGGTCAGGTTGATCGTGCTCCGGCGTGGTCAATAACCCTTGGAAGTTGGTTTAGCGATTGCTAAGGCGCAACGTCTCGCACGTTCGTAGTCGGATCGTCAAGGTCGACTCCCACAGAAAACGGTAGCCACCATCTAATCGAAACATCGGGACACCTTTGCCTCTATCAGCTAGTCAAGTAGAGGCATACTATGGATACTCTGTTTTGTCTACGTATTCACACATGTACTAAGTTTCCGGTTAATACAATTCTAGCATGAATAATAAACATTTATCATGATATAAGGAAATATAAATAACAACTTTATTATTGCCTCTAGGGCATATTTCCTTCAAGTGGCTTATATAGAGTGCGCCAGCCCCTCCAGCCCTCGGTTACACAGGGTTCAATGTGAGTTAAGACAGTGATGTTACTGGTAACGCCAGCTATAAATGACTATTAATGATCTTCAAGACTATAGAGTGAACGCCTGACCATTGCCATACTGGGGCGAGTGTAGGTCTTCTGTGCTCTGAGTGATTCTTTCATTTGGTCGAGTGTAATGATCATGTCCAGTGTAATTGGGATATCCGAGTGGAATATGTGGTCGAGTGGATTGCACTCCAAGATGGTTTCAGTCGGTATCTTCCGTTGGTCTTTGAATGTCTTTGACTTTAGGGCAGTGTCCTTGGGTAGGGCATCTAGGTCAGGCCTAAGACCCTACCCTAGGTATATGTCATCGTCTTTAGCCCCCGAATGGATTGAGGTTCGAGTGAAGAAGGGCTGAAGTTGATCCCGACTCGATTCTATGCTTCGGAGGCATTTCATCGGGGTCTGGAAATCGCACTGGAACTTTAACCCTGCATCAGTCGCCTTGATCGATTCTGAGGTCGTCGAGCGAATTATGTCGTAAATCTTTGAGTGAATTACAGTGTGAAATCTTCGGTGTGATTGATTGCTCTGCGGTTCCCGGATCTCACAGGATTTGAAAATGTGGAGAAGCGCGCGGGACGGGACGTGCCGCAGTAAACGTAGCGAGCAGACAGGGATGCCTCGATCTCCGCGCCGCCTTTTTCGTCACGTATCGGGTGAGCGACTGTTGTGAGATGCGATAAGATTGCTCGGGCCCACAGGTCAGCCAATCGGAAGCAACCCCATAAAAGGCGTCGAAGCCGATGCAATGTATAGTGCGCCTCATTCGATCCCCTTCCTCTCTGCCATTTCACCATGTTCCCCTCTGCTCTCGACGCTTCCATCCGCCCTGCTCGCACTCTGCCGCCATGGTGAGGGAGAAGACTGCGGCCATGGAGTGCACAAAGAAGGCGGCGGCGAAGGGCAAGAAGACGGCTCGGGGGTCGTTGTCGCGGTCTGGTCTGCCTCCTAGGTGGATCCAAGGGTACTGGATCCGCTCCACCGTTGAGCAGGAGGATTTGGAGAGGCTCGCCGTGGACGTCTTGAGAGAAACATGAATAGCCATCAAGAAAGCAAAAGTGTGTGTGCTTGGACAATCTTTCTAACATTTGATCAATAACAGGCAAGGGGCAATGATCTTTTCTATTAGCTTTGTTTAATTTCCTAAAATCAATTACCATCCTGTAACCAGTTACAATTCTTTGTGGGATAAGCTCATTTTTATCATTAGGAACAAAGGTAATGCCTCCTTTCTTAGGGACACAATGGACAAGACTTACCCATCTACTATCAACTATGGGATAGATTATACCTTCTTCCACAAGCTTTAATATTTCAGTTCTTACCACCTCCTTCATCTTAGGATTTAATCGTCGTTGATGATCGACAACTGGTTTAGCATCAAGCTCCATATTAACCACGTGCTGACATAAAGTGGGACTAATGCCCTTAAGATCGTCAAGAGTATATCCAATAGCAGCACGGTGCTTCCTCAGAGTTTTTATTATTCTCTTGTCTTCATGCTCGGAAAGGTTAGCACTAATAATAACACGATATATCTTCTTTTCATCAAGATAAGCATATTTCAATGTATCAGGCAATTGTTTTAATTCAAACACATGATCACCTTTAGGTGGAGGAGGACCTCCTAGAGTTTCAACAGACAAATTATGTTTCAAGATAGGTGGTTGGTCAAATAACACCTTATCTATTTTATTTCTTTCATTCATATGCTATCATTTTCGTGGTGTAGCAAATATTGTTCTAACAGATCAGTAGGAGGTACGACAATAGAAGCAAGACCAATAATTTCATCCTTACTAGGCAATTCTTTATCACGAGATATACACCATGAGATATACACCAAACTTAACATATAGCATATTTTACTAGTGCTACCACTCAAAATCATTGTATCTGTCACTGTAGCAGCCACGTAAAATTTGTCTATCATATAGTCTACCACTCAAAGCATATTTTTAGAACAAATAGCATCCACCAAACACAGAGAAAGATAGGGGCTTAATGTTTCGCCTCCCAACTTAAATATCATATAGATAATTGCCAACAATAATAATTCATGATCAAATATATTTGAATGGCCATATATGCTTAGATCTTTCCCCATCACATGATGCTTGCCAACTAAAGAGTAGGTTGGGATGAGAAGGAATACTATTGAATCTTGCATAAAAGTAAAAGATAGGCCCTTCATAGAGGGAAGCATGGATTTGCAAAGGTGCCAGAGCTCGAAGCTTTTAAAACAGAGATGAATATAATTTTGAGAAGTATGCTTTCATTGTCAACGTAACGGCCGAGGGTTCTCACTATCTTCCATCCTAGACACATTATAGGCGGTTCCCAAATAGAATGGTAAATTTTTTACTCCCCCTCTACCAACAATCACACTCCACGGCTGATCCAAAACAATAGGTACCGTCCATACCAACACTACAAAAAAAGACACATCCGTGACATTTTGGGCCGAACGAATTTTTTTCTGTCATACATATGACACTTATATGACAATAATTGTGACAAAACCCGGTATCATCATAGATGCGGTGGGCTCCTACTTCTATGACAAAAAATCATGACAGAAAATGGGCTTTTCGTCCTGGGCGGGCCGGAGACGCAGCTGCATGACATTCTTTGGGCCGTCCATGACGGAAAAAACCATGGTAGAAGCAAGGGCGAGGAAAATTTCGGGGAGTTCCCGGTTACGGTGGGAGGTCGGGGGCCGAGCGATGCACGTTTCTCTCGTACACGTACGCGCGTGTGTGCGAGGCGTTGGCTCTAACTGAACCCGAGCGAGGCGTTGGGCTCTAACTGAACCCGAGTGATTGCACTGCAGGCTACGCGTTACTGAACCCGAGCGATCGATCGATGGCTGTTAACTGAACCCGATCGAGCGATTCCTTCGCTACTGCTGCTAACTGAAGCCGATCGATGCTGCCCGTGGATGAACAGTGAGCGTTGCTGGGGGGTTTGGATGAACAGTTCCCGGTGGGGGTGGATGAACAGGACCCCGTGGTGTTGCCTCTGGATGAACAGGACCCCGATCGATCGAGCCGGTTGGGGCTGGATGAACAGGACCCCGTGGAGGGCAGGATGAACAGAACCACCCCGTGGAGGGCAGAATGAACAGTAGACGGTGGAGGGCTGGATGAACAATAGCCCGTGGAGGGGTGGTTGAACAGGAGCCCGTGGAGAGGGCTGGTTGAACAGTAGCCGGTGGAGTAGCGCGTGGTGGAGGCTGGATGAACAGGAGCCCGTGGATGAATAGTCATAGGTGGAGGCTGGAGGAGGTCGACGGTGGATGAACAGTAGCCCATGGAGGCTGGAGGGGGTCAACGGTGGAGATGAACAGTGTCCCGTGGAGTCCCGTTTTCCGGTTCGCCACACCCCTCCTGATGAACAGGACCCCCGTTTCGACCGTAGCGCTCCAACACAAGTCCGTTTCCTCCGTTTTGCGGTATGCCACACCCCTCCCGATCAACAGGACCCCCGTTTCGACCGTAGGAGGTCCGTTTCCTCCGTTTTGCGGTACGCCAGACCCCTCCCGATGAACAGGATCCCATTTCAAACGTGGCCGGTCGAACACAAAGTTGTTTCCTCCGTTCTGTGGTACGCCAGGCCTCCTTTCCATCGGCTGTTCCGTCCAAGCCCTCCCGATGAACACGACGACGCATTCCGTTCCGACCCAGCCGGTTGGCTCCCCATGAACACGACGACGACGCTGTTTCTCCGTTCTGACCCAGCCATGTACACGAGCCCTGGCCGTACGTATGCGCGAGTAGGCGTTCGAGACCCTGCCCGTATGTACGTACGTGGTCGTATTTTCTTTCTTGCACACTGGCCGCTGTACGTACGTGTACACGCTACGTGCGCGCCTCTACTACAACACGTGCGCGCCTCTACATCGACCAGTATGTACGTACACGTTCGCGACCAGAATGACAATGCTACGTATGCTTCGACCAGGTGGGTCCCGACTGTCAGGCACTTCCTTGCCTGCGAAGATGTAGCTGGTGGGTCCCAGCAGTCAGGGGGGCGAATCGTTTTTTTGCCCAGACGCACTTCCTTGCGTGCGAAGATGTAGCTGGTGGGTCCCTGCAGTCAGGGGGAAACGTTTTTTTCGCGAAATACGGTGGCCCGTCCGGTGGGTCCCCGCTGTCAGGTGGATGAATAATTATTTTCCACGTAATAAGGAGGCACTTCCTTGCTGCGGCTGTGGACCCAGCTGTCAGCCTCTCCATGTACAGTCCATGTCCGATGGAAGCCGTTCCTTGACCATGTTGACCATGCCGCGCCGAGAGCACCAGGGCGGTGGACGACAGCGAGGCCTAGGAAGGGGATGACGCGGAGCCGGGGAAGACGCGGCAGTGGAAGCCCGCGTGGAGAGGAGCACGAGGGTTCACTGGTTCGGCTGCGGTGTGAGGCTGCCGTCGCCGCAGGGCCTGGCTAGCGGTAGGAATAGTAGGGGGCGGTGAGTTCTCCGCGGCAGCACAGCCGGCCACGGGAGGCAGGAGCATGCGGCACGACCGGCGCTACTTTGGGCGGCTAGAGCAACAAGACCAGAGGTTGAAGAAGCACTACGGCCGTTGGATGGACATCATACGGTCACTGGAGCTAGAATCGTGCATATTGACTAAGTTGACAAAGCCCTCCATCCCTGTCAACTTAGTAGGCCCACAAGTCAGCCTGCCACTATACTGGGTCCCAGCTAGCAGGGGGAGTATTCATTTTTTTGTGCGTAATAAGGACGCACTTCCTTGCGTGCGAAGATATAGCTGGTGGGTCTGAGCTGTCAGCGGCGGTAACGTTTTTTTCGCGAAATACAGAGGCCCTTTCGGTGGGTCCCAGATGTCAGGTGGAGGAATCATTATTTTGCGCGTAATAAGGAGGCATTTCCTTCCGTGCGGCCGTGGACCCAGCTGTCAGTCTCTCCACATACAGTCCACTTCAGATGCATGTCGGTCGTTGACCACATTGACCAGGCCGCGCCGGGAGCACCAGGGCGGTGGACGACGGCGAGGCCTAGGAAGGGAATGACACGGAGGCAGGGAAGACTCGGCAGTTGTTTCCCACGCGGAGGGGAGTACGACTATACGAGGATTTACTGGTTCGTCTGCCGTCACCGGAGAATAACAACAGGTGTGGGTGAGTAGAGGGATGGCTAGGCCAGCGATGGGAGTATGGTGGGGCGGTGAAGCCTGCGCGGCAGCACAGCCGGCCATGGGGAGGAGGGAGCAGGCAGTCCTGCCGGCGCTTGTTTGAGCGGCTGGAGCAGGAAGAGCAGAGATTGAAGAAGCACGACGGCCGTTGGATGGACATCCAACAGTCACTGCTTGTGCGTCAACTTTTTTTTAGGAAAGCCTCAAATCTGTGGAAAATAGTATACAACCCATCTGCCATTATTTCTAATAATTTACAGCCCATTTGCTAATTCTGAAGGTTTTTTGGAGCCCATATTCTTTTTGTTAGGATTACAGCCCATATAGTGGCCACGGTTAAAATATTATACGAAATGTTGCATATTTCGGTGCGGCCCGAACTATTTTTAATCCCGAAATTTCGAGTCACATTCAAACTGATTTTAAAAATAAATGTATATCAATATAAAATCCAACAAATTGTCCACGCATAAAAATTAATGCAATTTAAAATCTTGAAATGAAAAAAAGAAATTTGAAAGTAATTGCCGGTTTAATGTGTTTCAAAAATGTACAGCCCATTTCTCATTACTGATAGGCCATTTTCTCGTCCAGCCGAATGAAGCTCTCCTCGTCTTGAAAGATTTGCAGCCCAATAGGCCTGACAAAGCGACTTACTTGGCAAATCACAAAAAAACTGGGCTAGCCATTTTTAGAAGAAAAAAACTACTGGGCTGGTCTGTGGTAAACATAAAAGAGAAGGCTGTCTAGACATGCCAGAGTGCCCCGCACATCCCAGTTGACACCCTGCTTCCGTCTCAAAAACAAATTAGATAAATGCCACAACAAATATGGCGATTCATAAAAATGCCACTGCAATTTCCAAACTTTGAAAAATGCCACTGCAATTTTTGCAAACTTTGGAAAACGCCACTGCAATTTGCAAACTTTGAAAAACGCCACTCCAGACTTCGAAAAATGCCACTGGGATGGCATGAAATGGCATTTTTCAAAGTTTGGAAATTGCAATGGCATTTCTTAGAAACACCAAATTTGGAGTGGCATTTATCAAATTAACCCAAAAAAAATAACTGGGCGAGCTGCTGGGTCCCTGATGTTAGCCGCTCGTTGTGCAACTCTCTCGTTTATGGACTACGTTGACAATGCCATGGGACCCAGATGTCAGAAATCCATTACGAGGAGCCATTTTTTATTGGATTGAAATAAGGAGGCACTTTGCTTGCGTACTGCCATGACCTTGGCAGGTCCCTGCTGTCATCCTCTCCACGTACAATCATCTCCTGGTTGTGTACGCGTCAACTTGGTAGGCCCACAAGTCAGCCTCTAAACCCATGGAGGACAAATACAACCCATTTAAAAAATAACAGCCATTCCATATGTTCAAACGGAAAGTTCTACATTCAGAGCAAAGTAAGAGGTCTGATCCACATATAGAGTACTGAACTTCCACGTTGACAACCATCATAGCCAAGTTAACTATCTACTTCCACTAATACTCTAGTAGCGTACAAGTACTAACTTACTCTTAGCTAACTAGACGATGCCGGCCGCCATCTGCGGTACACGCTAAACGCCGGCACCGGCGTCCTCCGCCTCGCCTCAGACTTGCCAGAGGTGCGATAGGGCGCGTTGCTCGCGCGCGTTGGCCCTTTCCATGCCGGCGTGGTCCACCGAAGCTTCGGCTTCTAAGCGGGAAACCCACTTGACGAGCTAGTAGTAAAAATCGGCGTCGCGAACGTGTGCGTGCCCGACAGCCTCCAGGGCTATTTGCCGGGCGCCGGCCTCCATGTAGTCGGCCCACGTGCGGGCGCTTTGCTCGCGACTCAGAGCGTCGGTGCGCTGCTGCTCCATGTCCCGCTGGCGGCGCAAATCGGCGATACGCTACTCATCCGCCAAGCGGTCACGCTCCAACAACTCCTGCTCCTCTGCCAGGCGGTCGCGCTCCAACAAGTCCTCGATCTCCGCATTACCATCTAAAGACCGATAGAATGCCTCCTCCCTCCGTCTGCCTTCCGGTGAAAAACCAAACACTAGTTCCGGCGGTGACCGCCTCCAGCCACGCCTATCGCGGACGGGCGGGGGCATGGCGGACGTGGCGAGAGCGAGGATAAGTGGCGAGCAACGTCGGGCCGGTGGGGGCTTATGAGGATAGGGCGAGTTGGGTCACGGTGTGTAACGCCCCGAGACCGACGCTCCAGAAGACTTCCAGATGCTCTGAGTTTCGTCGTGTGATTTGTTTTGTTTGTTGCATCTCTTGCATTGCATCATGTCATCATGCAACCCTTTTTAAAAACTCAGATAAATATATTGTATGGATCTTCGATCCATTTAAATCGAGGGAATTCACATGGTGTTTTCTCTTTATAACATATCCTCCCAATATTATTAGGGAGCTATACCAAAGTATTCCATTCTTTGGGAATCACCATAACACACGTGCAAAATAAATCCTATGCCTTTTCTGCTTTGAGTCAATCTCTCTAACCTTGCCAATAATTCTTTTCCCATTTATCGAGGCTCTTCCTAAATTCCCAACATTTTTGGACTCCTCAATACCTTGAACTTATTCAAACCATTTGAATTAAATTCAAATGAATTTGAATTTAGATCTTTCAATCATGGCCTTTTCTATTTTCTCGGAATAAGCACATTTTTGTGAGTCCGGGAAAATTATCCGCTTGTTCAACTTCTTTCCCTAACACCCCTCTGTCTTTTTCTTCTCGTTATTTGTTTTTTTGGTTAATGATCAAGAGGAGTGAGGGAGAGAGAGCATAGCCCAGCAGGCCTCTCTAGGCCCAATCCATCCCCGCCGGCCTCTTGGACCTCCACCCAGACCGGCCTAACCTCCCCTAGGACCAACAGCTCCCTATCTAACCCTAGCCCACTCAACCTCTCTCTGCCAGATCCCCTCTCTCCCCTTCGTTCTCCTCCTGGCGCCGCCACTCGCAGGGAGAGAGATTAGCAGAGCCCTAGTGCTCGACGCCTTCCCTTCTATGGCTGCTCGCGGCTGCCGCCCGATGCCATCTGCGCGTCGATCCCCTTTCCGCCCACTCGTTCCCCTCCTCGCGCCAGGGAGAGGAGCTCCCTCGTCCTCGCCGTCCTTCGGCTCGTCGTCGCTCCCTTGCCGTCTCCGGCGCCGCGCTGGTGAGCGCCACTGCCGGAGCTGCTCCTTCTGCCGCGCGCTACCCGAGCCGTCAAGCCTCGTCCTCGACCTCCTCCCTCGCGCGGTTCCTTCCCTGCCTCCTGCTCGAGGAGACGACCAGCCAGCGCCTCCACCGTCGCTGCCCCGCGCCCTCAAGCTCCAGCACCGCGCCTCTGCTCTGCCTTTCGCCCTGCTGCCCCGACGAGCCTCGTCCTCGTCGCCTTGCTGCTGCCGGACCCCGAGTTCGCCTTCCACCCCATGGCGCCCAAGGCCCCATGTCTCCATGGCCTCTGCTGATGTTGTGCTGTTGCTCCACACACGCCCCTGCTTGCTGCTTCGACTCCGTGCCCGAGCTCCATTTTTCGTCATGGACGTGGGGTAGCTGCTGAACCTCGCCATGGTTCTGTCCAACGCCGCAAGTCCGACGCCAGGAGCACCTCAAGTTCGGCTACATGTAACAGCAAGTACCACTACGGCTGGAGACCTCGGACCCGTCAAGTACCCTTTGGATGCGCCAAGTTCCACGACGCCGCATAAGTGTCTTCTTGAACATGTACGACTACGTAGATTCGCCAAGTACCGCGACATCCGGAGCCCCCGGATACGCCAAGTTCCTCTACGACCGTGTACCACTACCATCGCCGAAGACCCGTGTACAACTACGGCCCGTGCACCACTACTTCCCTCAACGAACATGATCCGTTCCGAAAGGCATGCTTCGCAGGTATAACCCCGAGACGACGCCCGTGAACGAATGCATGTGTGTTGTATGAGATGCTCGTGTTTGCACCGTGTCCGAGAGAGGTCTTTACACGCTCCTTGTTTGCCATGCCGCCGTCCCGTGGGAACCCGGAATCCGGGAGCACCCGACCATCCTTGCATGACACGCTCACGCCCACTTCTTTTGCACCGGTATCTCCGTGAGCTATCGGAACCGATATGTTGCTGTGACATCATTTTCGGATTCGTTGTCGTGGCACACGTTTCGTTTCGCCATGGTGACCAAATGCTTCATAACATGCTCATGTCAACATTTTCATAAAATTCCATAAACTTGTATATGTCATCCGCATCATGATAACAACATTTAAAATGTCTAAAAATTGATGTTTGCATGAAAATTGCTAAATGACATGGGGATTTTCCGGAATTGTTGTTTGTGTTTCCGGCCTCATTTAAACTTGCCTAAATAGTTAGTAATGATGCTTCATCTCTTCCCATGTTTAATAACTTTTAATATTGTTGGGTACATAAACGAGAGAGAACTAAATATTTGATGTGGTGTTTCGTCAATATGCAACTCGTTGCATATTGAGCTCCGCTTAATTTGTAGTATTGTTTATGCACTTTGCCATGCCATGCCTCATTAAATCGGACATGCATCATACTTGTTTGTGCATCATGCCATGTGTATGTGGTGGTTGTTTACTATGTTGTTTGTTTCTTTCCGGGTTGCTTCTCTCGTTAGCTTCGGTTTCGTTCCGGAGTTGTGAGGATTCGTTCGACTACATCCGTTCATCTTCTTCATGGACTCGTTCTTCTTCCTAGCGGGATTTCAGGCAAGATGAACATACCCTCGAAATCACTTCTATCTTTGCTTGCTAGTTGTTCGCTCTATTGCTATGCCGCGCTACCTACCACTTGCTATATCATGCCTCCCATATTGCCATGTCAAGCCTCTAACCCACCTTTCCTAGCAAGCCGTTGTTTGGCTATGTTACTGCTTTTGCTCAGCCCCTCTTATAGCGTTGCTAGTTGCAGGTGAAGATGAAGTTTGTTCCATGATGGAACAGGGATATGTTGGGATATCACAATATCTCTTATTTAATTAATGCATCTATATACTTGGCAAAGGGTGGAAGGCTCGGCCTTATGCCTGGTGTTTTGTTCCACTCTTGCTGCCCTAGTTTCCGTCATACCGGTGTTATGTTCCTTGATTTTGCGTTCCTTACGCGGTTGGGTGATTTATGGGACCCCCTTGACAGTTCGCTTTGAATAAAACTCCTCCAGCAAGGCCCAACCTTGGTTTTAACATTTGCCACCTAAGCCTTTTTCCCTTGGGTTCTGCATACTCAAGGGTCATCTTATTTTACCCCCCCCCCCGGCCAGTGCTCCTCGGAGTGTTGGTCCAAACTAGAGCCACTTGCAGCGCCACCTCAGGGAAACTTGAGGGCTGGTTTTAGTTGTACGTAGTGTTCATCCGGTGTGTCCTGAGAACGAGGTACGTGCGACTCCGATCGGGATTGTCGACACATCGGGCGGCTTTGGTGGTCTTGTTTTACCATTGTCGAAATGTCTTGTAAACCGGGATTCCGAGACTGATCGGGTCTTCCCGGGAGAAGGAATATCCTTTGTTGACCGTGAGAGCTTATAATGGGCTAAGTTGGGACACCCCTGCAGGGTATTATCTTTTGAGAGCCGTGCTCGCGGTTATCTGGCAGATGGGAATTTGTTAATGTCCGGTTGTAGAGAACTTGACACTTGACTTAATTAAAAATACATCAACCGCGTGTGTAGCCGTGATGGTCTATTCTTGGCGGAGTCCGGGAAGTGAACACGGTTCTTGTGTTATGGTTGTGCGTAAGTAGTTTCAGGATCACTTCTTGATCACTTCTAGCTTCACGATCGTTGTGTTGCTTCTCTTCTCGCTCTTATTTGCGTATGTTAGCCACCATACATGCTAGTGCTTGCTGCAGCTCCACCTCACTACCCTTTCCTACCCATAAGCTTAAATAGTCTTGATCTCGCGGGTGTGAGATTGCTGAGTCCTCGTGACTCACAGATTCTACCAAAACAGTTGCAGGAGCCGATGAGACCAGTGCAGGCGATGCTACCGAACTCAAGTGGGAGTTCGATGAAGACCTTATTCGTTACTATGTTTCGTTTCCTGATGATCAGTAGTGGAGCCCAGTTGGGACGATCAGGGATCTAGCATTTGGGGTTGTCTTCTTTTATTTTGGTTCCGTAGTCAGACCTTGATTGTATTCTGGATGATGTATGTTTAACTTGTTATTTGTGTGAAGTGGCGATTGTAAGCCAACTCTTTATCCCATTCTTGTTCATTACATGGGATTGTGTGAAGATGACCCTTCTTGTGACAGAACCACAATGCGGTTATGCCTCTAAGTCGTGCCTCGACACGTGGGAGATATAGCCACATCGTGGGCGTTACAGGGTGCCACCATAGAAGGCCGAGAAACAGTACTTATAAGCGGAAGGTAGTGCGACGGTCATCGGAATTCAATGCATAATGAAGCAGGCATGGCTTAGCGCGCCAGCTTGCCATGGAAAACTAGAGAAACTGAAATTCTGACTGTGCCATCCCGTCCCGGCCGTGCTGGGTTGCACGCCGGCCTTACGGTCAAACGAGTGCACTCGAATCATCTCCCTCCTTGTCAATAATGATTCCACGGATTTAAAAGGCCTGCAACAATTAAAGCGCATCTTTTTTCGCATCAGTTAGCTGCCTTAATTACGGCCGGCTGCATGCGGGCACTCAAAATCGCTCGCAGCCAGTACGCGGAGCAGCATGCAACGAGTCGCAGCCGAGGGCATTAATTGATGAACTTTAGCTCGGAGATAAGGCATTTGCGAACGTTTTTGCTAGCAGTTTCTTCAGATTTGCATGGCATTTTCTTCAGAGCAGCTTGTCAGTTTCTTCAGAGGTAGGCATTTCTATTCAAAAAACTGCCACTTCGGATCTTGCGTCGCAACTAAAACAGCCAGGAGCGCATTAGTAGGCTAGCTAGTGATCGATCGGTAACTTGTAAACACTGAGCGAACAGATATAAGGAACTATTAATGCATCTCAATGATTCACAGATCATATACAAATATGTAGCTCCAAAAGCAAAGATCAGCCACAACTAAAACCAACTAGTACGATTCCCATACATAAGATCAACATGTTAATGCATCTCAATGATTCACAGATCATATACAAATATGTAGCTCCAAAAGCAAAGATCTAGAAAAACATATGTTCTTCCTACTAACATGGATGCTTCTCTTGGCCAACATTCAGTACAGACTGAATGACAAATTTGTTTGTGAAGTCTACAATTCCTCTTGCAAACGTAAGTGGTTTCACCAACAGCTGGAACCATGGGAATGAACCACACATGATGGAGGAACATCCACTGCAATATGATTTGGTCTTCTCTTGATCACACGACGAGACTATTTTCGGAATACAAACTTTAACTTAGGCAAAATGATGCCCATTCTATAATTAGACCAAAGCAATGAAGCACCTAGTGTTGGCCAATAAATAGTACAGTACTACTTTTCTGCAGTCCATGAAGTGACTATCCAATCTTTCTGTGTCTATTTTGAAATGGCACTGCATGCAGTGACTATACTATTCTCTTGTGCAGTTCAACCAAAATTGCGGTCACTTTGTGTGCTTGCTAAATAGCAACGGGCAGACATCTCTGTCTGCACAAATATCAAGCATCTAGTAAACATATACCCCACCTTGTATTTTCGGTTTAAACATGTCTCTTCCGCTTAGATCTGTCATGTTTTGCACTGGACAATTTGATACAGTCATGTTTTGCCCTGGACAATTTCATAGTGAATTGATTTGCTTGTTCAGAGCAGAAATATAGCGCCTATTCTTCATCAAACCAAGCATATCCATGTTCGCAGTGATGGAAGAGGTGAAATCGATACAACCGAAATTGAGCATCCAGTCATTGAATCATGTCCTGCACCTCCAATGTAGGTCCACCCTGCCAATAAATTCACATGCAAACCACTAGTATTACTATCTAATGACAGTAGAAAAAGAGTAGCAAGATAGTAGCAAACCATGTACCTTCTTAATGAACAGCTCATAGTGCCACCAATTGGATATAAAGGTTTGGGAGAAAACATGCTCCTAATGTTGAACCACTTGGACTTTTTGTGCAGTTCCACTAAACTCGAGCATCCCTGTTTGCATAGATATTGAAAGTGTGATTAGTATAAAAGTGGCACTAGTTGAAGCATAGACTCACAAATATAAGCATTCCAATTTCTTAATGGGAAAAGGTAGCAAGACTGTTTCTAACCACCTTTTTGAAGGAATAAATAAGGCAACAGAGGCTGATGTCAGAAAGGCATATATAGTTCTTTCTGAAAGAATGATCGATCCCTAACCTTTCCTCTTCTTTTAAGCATATTTTGTGCAGTTCAACTAAAATAAAATGCCATCACCGCCTTGACAATTCAGTGACACTGTACAGAAGGAAATGACTTAACATTACATCATGATGTCAGGTATGTAGTCGACAGGCATTAGAGACAAACTTACAGACCTCCTCCGATAACATAATGAACATTAATTTTAACAAAGGTGTGACTAGCTTTACCGGGATAATTTGAGTGAACCCTACACCCTCTGTTCCTTAATATAAGAGGTTTTTGTGGTTCAGTTTAAAGTACCCAAACGTCTACTAGTATTTAGAAAAACATGTAGTAGTTTTCTTGAGCACATATCTGGGAAAGCTTGCCACCCTTTATTTATGTCCATACGCTAATGCAACACCATTCAAAATTTCGAATACTACAAATATACGCAATAGAGAATGACCGATCGACCTGGTCATTCTCTATTGCGTTGTCATGCCTTTCTACCCTTCTTCAACCAAGAGACACGAGACTCGTTCCTTAGCTACTGATTTTCCCCTTCTCAACCTAGATGCGGGTTCGATGCCTACTCTCTTGGACAGTACAGACTCCCTTCCTTTCCTTATTCAACCCAGACATGGGTTAGTCTGCATGAAGTAGGGTTTCCTTTAATAGTGCAAATTAAGGTTTTCGTCTGCGTGACCAGCAGAGCAGAGGATAGCAAATTGGGAAGATGGTGGAGTGGAAAAAGATCCACATGCAACGACATGGCAGATGGGGCAATAGAACAAGGGTATGGTTCGAAAAGAGGTAGCATACCTGAGGATCGGCGGGAAGTGGCTTCGCTCGTGGTCATCGTCCTCCACACGCACTATGACAGTGAGCTTGGGGACGGAGGCCATCCCACACGGGCGCTAGGTCTGAGAGGACGGCCTTGTCGTCAGTGCGTGACCTCGCTCGCCAACGACGAGTGCGTCAACACTGCACATCCTTTTCTTCCCCGGTGGATCTGTGGACACCGGTGAGGAGGGAGAGAGAGGCCATCTTTTTTAGATCTGGAGAGAGGGTGATAGTGTGAGAAGCAAGTGGGCGGCCCTTAGCAAGAAAGCTCTGAAGCTCCAGCCTATATATCTTTTTTATACTACTAGTACTAGAGGTGGAGTAGTGGTAGAGTAGTTTATATTTTCTCTGCAAACAGTACCAGTTAGTCGTGCTTCAAAACTGAACGGCACGCCATTAAAAAAATAAAGTCGAGAAATAATGCGGCACCTCGGGCCAACGCGGCCAGATCACATTTTGCACGAGAAATTACACACGATGTTTCGTTGACATGTGGTCCCGTTCCAACATGTCAGTGATACGACAGCGAGTCCTTTTGTACAATTTCCGAAAGGACGTGTAGGCCGGGGCGCCTCTTCGTGTACCGTGGAAAACTGGCAACCGTCCACCGACTCTTCGCCTTTCCCTCTCGATTTGGAACTGCTGTCGCACGCTCTTCCTCCCTCCTCCATTTGCCTTCACCCTTCCTTCTGCCATTGTTCGATCGTCTTCTCCATGGAGGGAACAAGCCGGAAATGACCCCGTTATTCTTGCCCCGATCTGAAAGATGATGTGGTGGGGGAACTCATTGATCGGTGCGACATCATCACCTCGGCTAGCATGGCAGGTTCGTTCAAGCCCATTCTCGACTCAACTAATAACATCATTACAAGGAACCCAAGGGTCCAGGAGTGGTTTGATCTCCCTTATCTTCTTCGCTATAAGCCTATTCACATGGGCGCGGATGACGGAGGCCTCGCCTTGTGCAAGTTGATGCCGCTTGATAATGATACGTGTGATGTCAAGATGCCATCGCTTAAGGGTAAGTCCTGGGCTGGCACAAATGGAGATTAGGTTGTTTATATTGGGTACAATTGCGAGTGGGAACTTGTGAATGTGTACACTCGTCAGCGGATTCCACTTCCAAAAATCTCCGAGTGCCCTGAGGTTGAGCACATAGATGATCTACGTACGTTCAAATACGATAATGGTGACTGTCGTCTACCGAAGATAGCAATTTGTCGAGTTCCCAACCGCTCTTGGAATTACAAGAACTATCAAGTTGTTGCTATCTTCGACAAGCTTGTTGCCGTCCTTCGTGGTTCGACTGGATGGATATTGCTCAAAAATCAGTTTCTATACACGGATGTGTAATGTGATGCAATTGAATACGAGGATCCTATGTTTTCTGCCACCACTCGTGGCACTGTTTCTGCATGGGATCCTCGTAGTTTCGAGAGCACAATATCTACTAAATTGTGCTCTATCAATATATCATTGTACTCTTCTTCCCAATACCAAAACTTGCATCCATTCTACACAATAAAATTTTAAGTTAGCACAACTAGTCTAATCTGAGAGCACAACCGAAGATTTGGTCGAGTTCTTCCTCCTTTTGCCGACACATGGGACATCCAGCATCCAGGTCGTGTCATGCAAGAAAATAGAGTGGTAGGTGAAGCCACGTGATGTGCATCTTGGGTTAAACTGTAAATAGAATCTTACTACTCTTGAGTAACTCCAAAAGCGGCCACCGAAGATCTTTACTGGATTTGTTTTTCATCACCAGCATGTGGAGGTGAAAGATGTGCAGGTTCAGTGGGTCCTCTTGAGTTTTCACTGACATGTGGGACCGCATATGAGCAAACAGACGATGGGCTCCGCGCTTCTGCTGGCTGGCTGAGAAGAGAGATAGAGGAGGGCCGAGCACGGACTCCAGGAAATTTGTTCTACGTACTCGATATAGTGGAGTAACCAGCACCTCGATATAGTGGGGTGGCATGGGCCATAACTAGCATTCATGTCTAGCAGTACGGCACACGCCACCCACACGAGTCCCATCCGACACCAATTTTCTTGGAGTCCGTGCTAGCTACAGCCATCTCTTCTCCTTCCTGTTTTCTCAGCCATCGTGCGGTGGGCGGGGTGGGGGTTTGCCGATAGTCGGTTTGCTCAACTGCGGTCCCACTTGTAAGTGAAAATGCAACACAGCACGCATTCCCCCTTGAGCGGCGTGCCGGACAAACAGTGTGGGGGTGCGACGCGAACACGGCAGGCTTTTCCTTTTGAACTTGTAACTTGTAAAATTTGGTTCTGCTCCATGGGGCGACCGATAGATAGAAATAACGATTTTCCCTAGAGTAATGAGAAGTTTGGTTATGGCACGGTTCATGCATGGAGTACGTAGGAAAATAATGAAGTTGATGCGAAAGGTAAGATAATTACTAGTAGTACCATATACTACTACATGGATTTGACGGAAAGATAAAGAAACATACGGATCCATCAACGACATCCTCACGCCCTAGTGCACCGGGTCACCAACCGACGTGTGAGGAGCAGCGGCGTTGGCGGCAAGCTCAACGTGCTTCTAAACAATGCCGTCCAAGGTTGCCCTGCGGTCCAAGAAGGCCAGCGTCCTATCGTCCTCCTCTTGCATGTAGTAGTCCTTGTGGACGATTTGCGCGTAGACGTGGGTGATTATGTTGATGGTGTCTTGCTGCGCCAGGCGCTGCGTGGCGAGCGTGACCTCGTGGTGGACATTCTCCGACGCAACGGCGGGCAGTCGCAGGGCACCAGTGCGTCGAAGAGGTTGTCACCATAGAGGCTGTTGAGGGTGGCAGGCATCGCAGAGCCTGGGCGCGTGGGCTGGAGGCGTACGTCAAGGTCGTCCGCGAGCTTCTTGATGGCGGTGAACTTGTCGAGGAAGCCGACGAGGACCTCGTCGAACAAGGAGACGAAGCTGTCGTCCAAGCGACCCCTCGCCCTGGCTGCCTCAAGCACTACCTGGAGACATTCCTCGGTGCCAGGATGCAGGCCGGCGTCGTGGACCATCTAGCACAGCCGGCTGATGCTTGCACTCATCGCCTCCATGGGTCTAGCTTCTAGTCAACTGATCTTCGATTGGAGTGATCACTCTTGCCCTTAGGTGCGTAGGTGCGTAGGATTTTGTAGATTGGACTGGCGGGAGCCTTTATATGAGAAGTGCAGACTGCGTTGAATTCACGTGCGTGTTGGCCATCTACTCCTCGCCCCTCTACTGCACCTGCCTTTGGCTGTATGACAGGTTGGCCAGCCACCCGTTGGACCCATGTGTCATACACCCAAAGGCAGGTGCAGTAAGTCAATGAAGCTACGTCCCCCTCCGTGCCCGTGCATGCTTTCAATGACTTGAGACTACCAAACATCACATGCGGTGGTTAGTTCATTGCATGCAATCCTATTAAGTAGCAAAAAGACATTAAGTTACCTCACCGATAGGAATAAAACAATACACCATGTATTTATTTACAAAGGGAGTATAGCCAGCATCCGGTTAGTATATGAAGTTGCCACATCACATAGAGCCAACCTAATATTGGAGTATGCTAGCCCTCCACCGGCGCGGCGCTTCAAATGGCGGAGGAAGTGAGAGGTCGCGTCACCTTGTGTCCAGATCTGAGATGCCACGTGTACCAGATGAATGACTCCAAGTTCGACCACCGTGATGCTAGGTGCGAGCCAAGGAACACTGTTGGAGAGACCCCCCTCATAATTTTCCTACATTGTCGACGACGAGGTGCCTATGCTGACTTCGTAAATTTCAAGAGGATAGTGTCGTGCGTGTCTGCGTTCATAGGGGTGAGTGTATGCGCGTGTATATGAGCGCTTGCGTCTGTACTATGTAAAAAACCTAAATGCGTGTCAAAAAGAGACTAGTTAGTATACTCAATATTGTGCACCTCGGAGAGGAAAACGATAGAACTAGTACATATTCATTCACGGTGTAGATTCACGCATTTTGCTCCATATGTACTCCGTCTCGGTGTAGTCTAGTCACTTGTTGAAATCTCTAGAAGGGCAAATACTCCTTTCTGGTTTATAGGGCTATACTAGCAAGTAGTTGTACGTACTAGTACAATAGTGGGCTCACATAGCAATTTTGTCTCATGCAAGAGCCTGGCTATATGCATGCTCCAATGTTCGCAACTGCAACGTTCGGTTTGCGCTTGGCTCTTCGCCTCTTCGAGAAGATGAACAATGATGTTACTACTGCTGCTTCTACAGTGTCGAATCCACTGCTGCATGTCCGTCCACCGCGAGCGGGACGGATAGCTTGTTGTATAAGTACTACTAAGCAAAAGCCTGTCCTCGTTTGCGAGCAACCGCGCGCATGGGTGAGGGAGAAGGCGTGTAGTAAAATCAAGCTTCTCCTCATTGTACGAGTTGACGCGACACATCATAGCACTGGCCCCACATGCTTGCCTCTAAACTTGGCTGAAAGACCCGCAGTGTACAATATATTTGCTGCAACCTCTAACATTTACCCACCACAAATTAAAATATATGTGGCCATATGCATCGTTCTGATGCAGAGGCGGGGGAGTCCCCCCTTTTCGAAAAAAACAAATTAAAATATATATTCCCGTCTTGACCAGATGAGCGTGCAAACTACAATCACCAGGGTGTCAGGTAGGGGCAGAAGACTATTTTAATTTTTTTTAAAAAACTTCAAGACGGCCACATAGCATGGAGCCGACCCCAACGATTTTAAGCTTACAGGCACGCTACACGCTATCCTAGACTACTCTACACATGAAACTGCCACACGAGCGCCCGGGCTGCGCTTGGCTCTTCGCCTCTTCGGGAAGTCGAACAATGATGGAGTACTACTGCACTGGAGGAATACTACAGTACGCTTCTGGCCATCTAACACCGACTGAACTGCTGCATGTCCATCGCGTGGGGAGGGAGAGCATGTAGCGAAAGCTTCTCCTAGTCTTGCCAGCCACCACGCTCATGGGCGAGGGAGGGACGCTCCTGCCTTTGCGTGTATGACAGGTGGGCCCGACAGGTGTGTGGCCAACCTGTCATACAGCCAAAGGCAGGTGCAGTTAAGTCCGCGAGGGAGAGGATAATCAAACTTCTCGTTGATGTACGAGTTGACGCGGCACATCAAAGCACTGCACTCGATATATTTCAATAATTTGTGTTTACCGATGCATTAATTACAACGCATGCATGCATGCCGTGACTCTCCTTTTGATACTTGCATGTGTTGATTTAATGCACCTTGAAGTAGTATAAAATATGTGATGGTAAAGCTTTGTAATACCCCGGCCCAAGTCGAGAGATGGTTATGCACGAGGAGGGCGAGATCATGAAGACCGAACAGGACCCGACGATGGAGCTCTCTAAGGTCTCGATGGACCTCACCGTGCTCCACTGCCCCTTGTGCCTCCGCCCCTTGAATTGTGGTTTCTCAACGAGTTGTGCTGAACTTCTTGTGAATTGTGGTGGTTTTCAGTAATGAAAATCGGAAGGGGCAAGCCCTTCTATGATCAAAAAAAAAATTTAATCGTCCTTATATATTCATCAGTCTTGCTATAAGTCGCAGTAGATGCTATATAGGTCCGTCGGATCTTACATCAAGATCCGTGCTTTCAGATTTTCTTTTTTCTCTCTTAAATCTCAGTCGAGTGAGACATAGCCACGCCATTAAACAGAGGCTCGGGCACCATTAATGGAGACCTTGGGAGAGAGGTGGACGGCAGATGGAGGTCAAAGGGCTCTCCTCCCGATAAGCACGCGCAGGGGTCTGATCGCACGCCTCTCGTACTCAAATAGCTACCCTGCACGGCGCCTCCTAGCTAATAAAAAATGGGGACGCGTGGCGGCACGTAAATGGTACTAGTAAGTAGAACGCCCACGGTTTCAATAATACTTGTGTTTTCGATTGTAACGTGACAGCACTTGTTCCAAAATGACTTTGTTGATTGTTAATGTGTGCGCCTTTGCAAATCGGACTGCAAATTTACCCCAGCATGTTGGTGGCATGTCATGGCACCAAGCCAAGTTTCATTATTTTCATGCATGTTTTGGATTTACAGGAATTAAAAAACTAAGTTTCTCAATGTTTCCAACCCAGCCACGACGCCCAGAATTTTGAATTTCATTCCCATTTCTTGCATGGAACCTAGAAATTTACCCGAGGACACACATGTGATTTTTCAACCAACTTTGGTGCACTGGAACATGTCCTTGTATTTCAAATTTTAATTATGCACACAAAGGTGACACGTTCCCTCCCAGAACCACGAGCCTTCTTGAGAGAAGCTCCAATTTGCAAGAAGCTTATACCAAAATTTGTTCCTATTCGGCCAATTTTTTACCACGGCATGGTACTACCATGACATGACACCATGCCAAGTTTCATGATTTTAAAACCAAGTTTCTCAATGTTCTCGACCGAGCCACGATGCCCACATGTTTGAATTTTATTCTCATTTTTTGCATGGGACCTACTCCCTCCTTCCATCTATATAGGGCCTAATGTGTTTTTCAAGACAGCCTTTGACTATTGACAAGATTAATAGCACATGAGATGTATACTATGAAAATTATATTATTGGAAGCTCCTTTGACGTACAAATTTGAAGGTATGCTTTGTGTAAGTTGCATGTCATATATTATTGCTCTAACGTTTGGTCAAAGTTAGCCTTGAAAAACGCATTAGGACCTATATAGATGGAAGGTGGGAGTAGAAATTCACCCGAGGACACAAATGTGATTTTTCAACCAACTTTGGTGCACGGGAGCATGTGCTTGTAGTTCAAATTTGAATTATGCACATTAAATGACCAAAAACTCAATTAATGTGTAAATAAGGCCAAACGAAGACGGAATAATTCTAAAATTTAACAGGGCACTCATGTAGTTCTATGTTGCCTTTGTAAATAAACTCAAGGGGGACAATGTATATCGTTTCGCACTCAAAGGTGGCACGTTCCCTCTCAGAACCACGAGCCTTCTTGAGAGAAACTTCAGTTTGCAAGAAGCTTATACCAAAATCTGTTCCTATTCGGCCAATTTTTTTACCACAACATGGTAGTACCTTGACATGACATCCATGCCAAGTTTTCATGATTTTCAGACGTGTTTTGGATTTACAAGAATTTTAAAACCAAGTTTCTCAATGTTCTCGGCCGAGCCACGATGCCCAGATGTTTTAGTTTTATTCTCATTTCTTGCATGGGACCTAGAAATTCACCCGAGGACACAAATGTGAATTTTGAACCAACTTTGGTGCACGAGAGCATGTGCTTGTAGTTCAAATTTGACTTATGCACATTAAATGACCAGAAACTCAATTAATGTATAAAAACGACAAACGAACCCGGAATAATTCCAAAATTTAACAGGGCACTAATGTAGTTCTATGTTGCCTTTGTTAAGAAACTCAAGGGGGGGGCAGCGTATATCGTTTCACACTCAAAGGTGGCATGTTCCCTCTTAGAACCACGAGCTTCCAAATCGGCCCAATTTTTTACCACAACATGTTAGTGCCATGACATGACACCATGCCAAGTTTCATGATTTCCAGGCGAGTTTTGGATTTACATGAATTTAAAATCAAAGTTTCTCGATGTTCTCAACCGAGTCATGACGCCCAGATGTTTGAATTTCATTCTCATTTCTTCCATGGGACCTAGAAATTCAACCAAGGACACACATGTGATTTTTCAACCCACTTTGGTGCACCGGAGCATGTGCATGCAAGTCATATTTAGATTATGCACATTAAAAGTCCAGAAACTCAATTAATGTATAAAAAGGCCAAATGAACCCGAAATAATTCCAAAATTTAACAGGGCACTCATATAGTTCTATGTTGCCTCTGTAAATAAAATCAGGGGGGAGGCAGCGTATATCATTTCGCACACAAAGGTGACACGTTCCCTCTCGGAACCACGAGGCTTGTTGAGAGAATCTCCGGTTTTGCAAGAGGCTTATACCAAAACTTGTCCCAATTCAGCCAAAAATTATACGTATGAAAACAGGGTTTAGATTATCCCAAACATCTCGCTACCTAGACCAATAATGTACTATGTTTTGAATTCAACATAAAATGGATACAAATATTTGAATTGGAGAGCGTATGGTACATGTAGTTCATAGTGAAATATGATTACTGCTATATGTATGTTTTTTGTTATCAAGATAATATTTAAATTATTGTATAAATTGACAACAATCGTATTCAAATAAGGAAAATTGATTCAAATTTAGTCCATATGGTAGACGACAATATATATGTTCACATGGTGGAGTAAAATGTTCATATATGATGGAAGATCAAAATGTACGACTACATCAATTATAAACCGCAAGCTCACCTAATGATATATTTGAATTCAACATAACATGGATTCAAAAATTGAAATTCGAGATCATGGCATATGTAATCATATAAAAAGGGACATTACTCTTTCTTTGGTGGGAATTGATTTGTTTTTTGTTGTTGTTGAGGGAAGTGCGAATCGATTTGGTACTGTGCAGGGTAATCTTGTTTTCCCGATTTTTTTACATTTTTCTTGTAATTTTTTCAATGGCATCTATAGCAATATAGTAAAAGGGGACATGACTCTCTTGTGTCTTGTATGAATTGTTTTTTTACATGTTAAGTTTGTTCTGCCGAACAAGGAATCCGCACCTTGTTATCCCGAAATTTTCAAGCTCGAGTATCTTTTGTCTCACCTGCTTTGAAACTCCTGCTTCTTCAACCCGCGCCGCGCCTTGTTATCCTAAAATTTGGACACGCGCGAGAACTCCCTCCTCATCCGAAATCGCTCCCGCAGCCCAGACACGCGAAATCCCCCTTCTACCCCTCAGCCAGAAATGAAGCTCCACGTCGTGGAGTCAAAACCGGTGGGGGTACGCTGGTAACTTACCCTACATTTCAGACAAGTGCGTCCCTAAGCTTGGCTACCCCATTCGTACACCGAGGCCGCCAAAACCCGCGAAACCCCACGCTCCTCTGTCTGCCTCCTGACCGCCGCCCAGCCGGAGACTCTTCCCCGACTACGTCGTCCACTGCAACAGCTCGCTGTCCCTCATCCACCGCACCGGATGAGGATCCGTTGTCGATCTCGTCGTCCCGCCGGATCAACCGCCCCATCCTCCACCTCCAAGGAGCTGCCCCGACGTTCGCCTCGTCTATCGCACCACCTTAATCCCCACAGCGCCGTCTTGACCTGCCCCACCGGAACCGCGGCACCCTCACCAATTCCTCCGATGAAGCCGAGGCCAACTTGGCGCCACCAAGGAGGTTCTGCACTCACCGCTGCATTTTATCTTTTATTCAATCTCACGGGGCTGCCGGTGCTCGATACCGAGCAGACATGGCGTGTCTCCATCGACAGGGCCGTCGCCGGCCACATCATCCACGGTGTCTCTCCCCCATGTCGTTGCTTCCTCGGCGGCGACTTCCACAACGGCACTAGCTGCAGCTGCTCGGGCTCTCGCTCGCGCTGCGGCTCTGTTCTTGCTGTCGGCCGAGCTGCTGCACTGCTCCTGCTTTCGTTCGTGCTGCTGCTCTGCTCTTGCTCTCGCTTGCGCTGCTGCTGCTGCTGCACGACCTCCGGCAGCTACACGAGCTTTAGCACTCGCTCGCGGTGCTACTGCATGACTTGCTCTCTCCTAGTGCGTTCCCTGCTCGAGCGTCTGCTGATTTAGATCACCGCTTCTCTGCTACTAGTGCTCGAACGCCCTAAACATCTATTGCAATGCTCTGTTACTAGTTCAATCAGTTTCAACAGTAAAATTCAGTTTCAACTGTGAAGTTCATTTTCTTCAGTTAAGTTCAGAGTGAACAGTACTTACAGCATCTGTCGGAGCGGCCGTGGCGCGGCTGATGCGTTTTACATCTAGCACTTTTTGGTGATGTATTTTACATCATCTATTGCAGATGATATTAGGGTCCCACTTCAGATTAACGTTGTCTGTCTTGTCATGCTTCAGCCTCGTCGCCGTACACCTTAGCGGAGCTGCTCCAACGACGGAATCGTCCATCACAGCGGAGCAGTACCCTCGGCGTCGTTTCCAGAGGCCTCGGATCTTCTTCCCCGCCTCCGACAGTCACACCAGCATCATCACCATCCTCCACGTCCAACCCAATGATGCTGAGGTCCACAAGGCTATGCCAAAGAGGTTGTACACTCGTCGCGTCACTTTGTTTCTCCATTCCTCTGTTCTTCGAATTCATGTGAGCCAAACACCCAGGTTGACTGAAATCCTATGTTTCCAAATGCTCTGTTTTGCACGTGCATTCCTATCCTATTCCTGTGTTTTTCCTATCCCTGCGTTTATAGAATCCTCCAATTCTAAGGAGCCCTTACAGATTTAATTCATTTTCAGATAGGCGTCAAAGAAAACTCTGTGTGTTATGTCCTGCTCCTGCTGTGCCGTCATCCACACCACCTGAGGTGCACCATCGATAGAAGCATTCACTCCAGCAGAGATCCCCCCTGCAGACTTCCTTTTGCCGCCTCAGATCACCTTCCCCATTGCCGGCAGCCACGCCAACTACATTACCATCATCGACTGAGCAGATGAACCTAAGGACTACACAGTTCCGGAAGAGAGGTCGCAGTCTTTCGTGTTTGCTTATGTTATACATCGGTTATTATTACGTGCTACTTTATCGTTCAATCTTGGGTTTTGAATTGCCCATGGGTCTCATATCGAGCCAGCAACGAATAGTATCTATCTACTATCTGGTTCATCTGGGGTCTTCTATGTGGTTCATGTTGGGTGGGCAACAAACAATAGATGATCTATTGTCTATCTTTTTAAACTAAAGCTATAATCTACCTGCTATCATTAGTTTTGGATCCATCCACTCGTTTGCTACCATCAGTCTTGATTTTTGCATGCACCCCTTAGGCCTTACAAAATATAACTATTTTTTTATTATGCATGTCAGATATTGTACACAATCATACTGAACATGTAGAGAAAAAGAGAAGACCGTTGCGTGCGAATATAATGTCATGCAGACGCCGCTCCATGGTGGGCGAACTGCCCCCCCTCCTGCATTTCCAGATTGTATTCCAGAGGCAGATAACTATTCAGATGGAGATTCAGAAGGAGCCGACCACGCCTGTTTACCACCTGAGGTGTTTGCTCTAACCTGGCATGCTGATGTTGGTCATATCATGCATATGGCGCCTTGCATTGCTTACATTATACATCTTATATGTCATCAGCTTAGTTTAGATTTGCTTTGTGTGAATGCCACCTGTTTGGTTTCTATATCATACTCCCACCATTCCTAAATATTTGTCTTTTTGGAGATTTCAACAAGTGACTACATACGGAACAAAATGAGTGAATCTACACTCTAAAATATGTCTATATACATCCGTATGTGGTAGTCCATTTGAAATCCCTAAAAAGACAAATATTTAGGAACAGAGGGAGTATATGGGAATTATGCAATGCCATCTTCTTTAGCCAGGCATCATATATGTGAATCATGCAATGCCATCCTGTTTAGCCAGTCATCGTATATGTGAATTGTATTGTGCCATATTTTTTTCCATAATGTATTCCATTTGTCAACAATGTTTATACATTCATTCTGAGCAGTCAGTGCTACCTGTCGATGCAGATTTCTTGCTGGTTACAGATAGCTCCTCAGAGGAGGATTCAGAGAGAGATGACCAGTCGTATTCCCCCCCCCCACGAGGTGCATGCTCTAACTTGGCTGGGTTATATTGCTCATATCATGCATATGGTGTCTTGCATTGCCATGCCATCTGCTTAGATTAGACATGCTTTGTGTGAATGCCTCCTGTTTGCTTTCTATATCAGATATGTGAATTATGCAATGCCATGTTTTTCAGCCAGTTATCATATATGTGAATTATGCACCGCCATGGAGCCAGGCATCATATATGTGAATTATCTCATGCCATCTTTTTTTTCATTACGTATTCCATTTGTCGACAATTTGTGTATATTGAACTACTCTTCATGTGTATCAGCCATTTGAGCCGGTTGTGGAAAAAATCTGGAGTGAAAACAAGGTCTTCAGAGCAGGCAATGGTACCTGTTGAAGCATATATCTCGATGGTTACAGGGGGCTCCTCAGAGGAGGATTCAGAGACAGTTGACCAGTCCTATATCCCACCTGAGGTGTATGCTCTAAGTTGCAATGTTTATATTTCTCATATGATGCATATGGTGTCTTGCATTGCTTAGTTTAGACATCATATGCACAATACTGAATTCTATCTGCTTAGTTTAGAGATCATACATGCGAGTGCCAGCTGCTTAGTATATGAATCAATTATGTCAATTATATCATGCCATCCTGTATACTTAGACAACATGTATGTGAATTATTTCATCCCAACCTATTTTAGAAAGACATCATATAGTTTTGTCATGTCATCCTGTTTAGGTACTCATCATATGTTGAATTATGCCATTATATCCTGTTAAGTTATCCATCATATATCTGAAACTGTGTCATGCTATCCTATTTAGTTAGGCATCATATATGTGAAATTGTGTCATGCTGTCCTGTTTGGTTAGACAACATATATGTGAATTACCACATCTGTCTATCATACAATGTCTGTACGTTCAATTTCTTTTCTTGTTTATCAGCCATTTGAATTGGAGGGGGTGACGGCAGTATCTAAGGGAGCAAAAACCCGCTCTTCACAAAAGACAGTGCTACCCGTCGATGCAGATAGAACCATGGTTGTACTGGCCCACAAACTAGCCCCACCACACATAATCGAGACTCTTCCAGATTGCACACTTACACCGTTGGGCAGAGAACCAGCTACAACCCATCTAACCGCAACCCCAGCGGATAGTAACCCACTTATAGTTGACAAAGCACCATGTCCACCACAAAGTACCCCCACACGAGCAGTTTGTAAAGCTACTGCAGTGCCCAAAGCACGAAGACCACCACAGCTAACCCAAACTCCACGTTTAAAGCAGAAGAGCAACTGTTCTTAGGTCAGATTCCGTAGCTATGGTCCATACTCCTTTGCTGTTGCATCACTGTATTTACTCATACCAACTACTTTCGAATTTGAAGGATCCAACTGAAACTCCAATGGCGCAACAGATATGTTTTAAACCTATTTCTTTAACTGGATTGCTGTTCTAACTTGTTGCTCTATGTTGATTTCAGTTTAAGTTGTATAAACAGTTATGTTCTCATGTGATGCACATTACAAGTGCTGCCAATGCTGTGTAGTTTCTCACAGTTATATTCTGTCTATGCTGCTGTGTCTTAAAAATATATGAGTTGAACTGTGTCTCTATCTTGATTAGGGAACATAAACTAGAATGATATGGACAATACAGTGACCATAGTACATAGATATATGTTTGTTTCATGCTGTTATCCTGTCCACCTTACTACTGAACCGGTTTACCAAAATGAGTTTCGTATACTACAAGCTAAACCTGTGATGTGTCTGCTTGTTTCTCTTGTAGTATGCAAACAGAATATTGGAGAAGAGCACCCCACTATGCAATGGTAGAGAAAGTAATGCAGATAAGGTTCAAGATAGTGAGACAACCCTGTTGGTCTCCAAGAAAGGTGATAAAAATGATCTTATAGACAATGAGAAAACCCCACAGTCCTGCGTTGATGTAGTGTTCGAGTTACTGGCCAGTACCGCTGGCACAAGCTCTTCGAACTCGCTGCCTGAATCACTTCGGCTTCTTCAGTCTCAGCTACAAGCTGAAAGGCATCAGTCAGCTGTGCTGCGGCAAGAAGCCGAAGGACTGAGGAAGTCCCTGTAGAATTCAGATGCGTACTTTCTTGTGCAACAGCAAGCGCTGTAGGATTTAAGCACCAAACAAGAGAAAGTTAATAAGCTTGCTAAGCATCTTGCCAGCATTATGGGTACCCAGGATATTGTTTCTTGAACTCTTCTGAAGTGGTTTCAGTTCTGGACTTGTTTTGCTACGGCATTTATATGCTGCTTTGTTCCCTATATTTGCACTGGTGGCGAACTTTGATGCCCAGCGGATGTAATATGTGTAATAGCCGTGATAGCCTAGCATAAGTTGCTTGCTTATTTATTTCCTTGTTGTCTTGTTTATTTGTTTGCTTGTAGTCAGTGCAGTTCTTTTTCCGCGGTTTGCTAGTGGCTGCAATAACCTATTTTTTAAAACTAGGCCACAATAACCATGGGCTAATATTTACTGTAGTGACACCGGGCCTCCTACGGGCCGTAGAAACAGTGGGCCTTCTACGGGCCGTAGAAACAGCAGGCCTTCTACGGGCCATAGAAACAATGGGCCTTCTACGGGCCATAGAAACAATGGGCCTTCTACGGGCCGTATCATCAATGGGCCTTATACGGGTCGTATGATCGATTGGCCAAACATGGGCCAATAACAGGCCGCATTATGGCCATAAACGGGCTAGAGTTGGAATCGTCCGTTCATGGGCCGACCATAACAGGCCATCGTTAATAGGCCATATTTGATGACGCTATGAAAACGGCCCAACGTATTAACGGACCACAAACGGGCCGACTGTAACCACGGGCTGAATTTGGCCCACAAGCATAAAATGATAGTAACGGGTCGTAAGTAAACGAATGCTAGAAATGAGCCCAAGAATAAATGGGCTCTGAGAAGGCCGAAAGATAACATGGGCTGGAAACGACCCAACGGAATAACGGGCCGTTAATGGGTATAAAGTGATACACTGTTCATTACGGGCCAGTTTCACCACGGGCCGTTAATGGGTGTAAAGTGATACACTGTTCATTACGGGCCAGTTTCACCACGGGCCGTTAATAGGCCAAGAGTTACATCGGGCCTCATATGGGCTGAAAGACGTCATGGGCCATACATGGGCCAGAAGTGAAAACGGGCTGGAATCATATTGGATGGCCCAGAAGACGCTACTGGGCCTAATTCGGATAGGGCGTAATGGGCCTTGGGTTAGCGGGCTGTAAATGGGCTATATGCGAACAGGCCGTTAACAGGCTTTCCATGGGCCGGCCCGCCACCTTTTGACCAAGTCAAACGGGCCGGCCTTTTCACAGGAATGGGCCTCTGTTGGGCCGTGCCACGTGTCGACGTATCATAGGCGCCTTCTGTCCAATGAGTGGATGACATCTGTCCCAACGATGAGCCGACACGTGTTTCCTCTAGCCAATGATGATTTTACACGTGGAAAATCCCCATTGGTCGTGGCTGTTAACGGGTAATCGGATCCAAAACCCGACTCGATAGCTTAACGGTGTTCCGTTACGGTGGATGCCATGTGTCGGTCAACCTTGACGAAAGCACTTCTGTGACGCACGATTTATCGTCATGGAAGTGGACACTTCCGTGATGATAATTTTGGTAATGTCATGGACACTTCTAAGACAGCACAGGTATGACTATCTTGATTCTTTCATAAATTTGTCATGGATGTACATGCATGACAAAAAATGCGACCTACTGTGACAAACACGTATCATCACGGAAGTGTATTTTTTTGTAGTGCAAGATCTTTCCTAGGGGAGTTTTGTTTAATTGTTTGAAATTTTGTTTTTGATCTTTTGATCATAGGACTGGGCATCCCAATTACCAGCCATTCACTCGTGAATGACAACGAATAAACACTTATCGTGAGAATAACCCACCTAGCATGGAAGATACTGACAGCCCCTGGTCGCTACATGAGTGATCCGGCATACAAAACAGATTATTATTTGAAGTTTTAGAGTTTGGCACATGCAAATTTACTTGGAACGGCAGGTAAATACCGCACATAGGTTGATATGGTGGACACTCATGGAAGAAGCTTGGTTCAAGGATTTTAGATGCACAAGCAGTATTCCCGCTTTGTACAGAAATTTTGGCTAGCAAAAGATTCTAAATAGCAAGCACCACATGTTGGAGGATCCATAACAATATAACTTCTATACAAATATACCCAAGCATAACTCATTATGTTGTCTTCCTTGTCCAACTTCAACCAATTTGCTCAAGTTTGAAAATAATTAATGGGGCTCACAATCATAGAAGATGTCCAAGATAGTATATTTATATGTGAAATCTCTCTTCCTTCAATATTCTTTCATGAATTGTTCAAGTGACCAATACTATGTTTGCTAACTTTCAATAAATTTACCACCTCTACTTCTTATATGTGAAGTCATTACTCCCCACTAGATCATCGATGGAGAGCGCTGCTGCGCCTGTCAATTCATATAATAAGATGGTAGTCTTGATAAATATAGAGGCATATAACATACAACTTAAATTTGCATGAACTGAGCAAAATTTGAAGGAAATCCACATGATTTGGAACTGTACTGTCTCAATATAACTGAATTACGCCATTGGATGGTCAAATGTTTAAGACTAAATAGCAAATAATATCCAAGCAAAAAAAGTGCAAGTAATAGAGTATATGGAAAGAGGGAGAAAAAATGGCTAACAAAAATGGTCTCTTTCTTATGGTCTATAATTTAAATGTGAAGAACAAAACAATGGTTTAAGTGTAAGATACAATATTATGTTATACTCACATTTGCAATTGTCTAAATATGGTACAACCATACTGATCTTTCTCAAGCTACTGCAACAGGGCGATTGAAAAAGGATTTCTATTTTGTGTCACCAATCTGGCGAGGCACCAAGCATACATAATTGTTTAAATATTTTGTCTCACCAATCAGGCGAGGCTCCAAGCATACATAATTTTTTAAATGTGGTACCACCATACTGATCTTTCAAGTTGCGGACCTGCCAAAATTATATTTAGAGCACGAAACAAGGAAATATAAAAATCAACCACCAAAGAATGAGATGACACTGAAGCATAATATCATCTCAATATATAAAGACATCGGGAAAATTCATTCCATGATAAATGTAAAGTTTTCATGCCTCATTGGCATGCAAGATATACCTTGTGTAGCCTCACGACGCAAAATTACAAAAGTTGCACTAATACATAGACAACTTCCCCTTGAACTGAATAAAAGAATACAATATACCAAACCACGAAATCCATGACAATCACTTATCAGTATGATTATTTATTACTCTGTTAACTAAAATGACTCCATTACTTATGAGATAATATGCAATGGGTTACAAACCAAATACATACCTTCGATAGAAATTTCTCATGCCCAAGATAATATGCTTTCCCAACATTCTCCAACGCATGAGCTTCTTTTCCACTACTACCTGGTTAGGAGATAAGTAATACTGTTAGATGCAATTTTCTATGGTAAAACAGCAACACAATCAGTCAGATAACAGTCCATAGTCAAACGTAATGTTTGCGTACGTGTCAACTTGTTCTCACCCTAATAATACCTGGTTGATAGCAAAACAAAACAATGGCACCCACAATTTCACCAATATATTTACTGATCTTTTGCGTATTTTTTTCATTACAGAAAATAACATGCATAAAAACCAACTACTTGGTTCTTCTCAGTTTTTTATTATGAAATCACTAAGGTAGTACATTTTTACATGGAACCAGGTCCGAGAAGTTTCAAACTTCATGCTCTGCTTGATCTCTTCTCACCTATCCATGTGGAGGCACAATTCAATGCAAGCATTAATAAATTCAACAAGCTGAACCAGAAAAAGGAAAAAAAATCCATAGACAATAATGTAACCTCTCTGCAAGGTTGCGCTAATACCTTTGCTCTCCCTACCTGGACATGGAAAGAGTCCTTGGGTGGCTAACCCCATCGGCTTGGCACTCTTCTCCTTGCCCTTCTTGTACTAACCATCCTCGATGGAGCGGTCACCCTTCTTGCACCTATTGGGATTCCATTCATTTTGCTACTCTTCCTGAAAGACATAATTCATGCAGCCTAGTCGTTAATGGCATGCAACAAGGGATTGTCCTAATTAGTGAAAAAACTGAGTCTCGTCTGTCTTCACTGTGTCTGGCTGGCCTTCCAAACCCGAGTCCTGGAATAACCAGAGGAAGGTGTAAAGTGTTAGCTTGAATGAAAATCACTACAAAAGTTCAAATAAATAATTTCTTCTTTCTGCAGGGACACAGGTAAAACGTTTCCATGGTGCAAGGAATTAGCTAAGAGCAGCAATAGTCCACCAAGACAAAAATGGTGCATCCAACCATGAAGCAACATCTATCGCAGAAGATGCTCAAGTCTCTTATGAATTTTGATAACCTTTTCTATCTTGCTTAATAGGAAGAATTGTGGCAGTAGCAGCCTCATTATGCTGTATCAGTATCAGTGGTATATGGAACTGTGTATAGATTAGCATTTTATAATTATAATCGTAAACTACTTAAAAATTAAGTATTCTACAGGATATGGTAAATAATACAATTAGTTCAATTCTATAAGACCAATGTACTGTAGCTCCATGTCATAAGCAAGCATGAATTAACGCTAAATCTTGGTTGGACACGACTGCATTGAGGAAAAGGAATGTAGCATGTTAACCTCCAACTCTAATATTGAATATGGGTGAAGAGAAGAAATAACAGATAAAGTATAATATGTAGAAAATCGTTTCCCGTTTGAACCACTTTAGCTACATGCAAAAATATCCTTGAAGCAAAATTACTACATGTTCTTTCAGTCAAAGAAGACTTACTCGTCCCCTCCACCACCAACCTCACCAACAAAATGGAATCTCAATGACACATCGGCCTCAAGTTTCAGGTCCACTGTGCAAACATCTTTCTTGCAAATGCAGGTTCTTGTTAGAAATGCCAAGGATAAGATTCAGTTGAAGAACAAAACTCACAAGTCACATAGTAGCAGAATTATAAGTAAACATACATCCACCTTCCTTGACAACCATCGTACCAGACTGTTTATTTCCCTTCAGGTTCTGTCGGATTACGGGCTCCACAGACCCTTGAGAGGTTCGATCTCTGGGGTGCGCATGAAGAACACTCTCTCTAGCTCGCTCGCTCTATGATCCCACGGCCAAGCTTAATGAACCCAAAGAACAAGAGACACAGGGGCTTATACTAGTTCGGGCCACCTCACGGTGTAATACCCTACTCTAGTGTGTGGTGGATTGCCTCGAGGGGCCGAGGATGAACTAATACAATGGATCAACGGCCTCAGGAGGTGAGGTTTTCTTGAGCTCGATGAGTTGGTGGGTGTGAGGACGGTCTCCATGATCCGTCCCCTGCTGCGGTGGTGGCTAGGCCCTATTTATAGTGGCCTTGGTCCTCTTCCCAATTGTTTAGGCGGGAAGGGATCCCACAACGGCCAAGTTTGAAGGGGGACAACTAGTACAGGCTATCCTGACAAAAGTAGTCTTCGCCTGCCAAAGGCTCTGGTGGTGACGCTGCTGTGGGCTCCGCGATGACCTCCGTCCTGCCATTCTGCTGGTCTTGGTCTTGTTGCACTGATATGGAAACGTTTGCCTGATGCCTCGGTACCCGCGCCTGCGCTTGCCTCCTTAGCACCAAAGAGGAAACTGGTACACTGCGCCTGCTGGCACCCGCCTGGCCTTGGTCGTCATGGCTCACGTAATGTGAACCTCGCGAGGTGCCCCTTGCATAGATATCTCCGCTCCTCGGGAGCCAGCCTAGAGAGGCCGCCCCAAGGGAGGTCTTGGTGTCGTCCACCTCGCGAGGCTTGGCCCCTTGCGAGGGTCTTGAGTTGTTGCTGCTGAAGATGGGCCGTACCGGGACGTTGATGGAGCCACGCCACGGGCCGCAGGCAGGCAAGTCTGGGCACCCCAGGTCCCAGAACACCGACAGTAGCCCCCGGGCCCAAGGTGCGCTCGGACTTGCCTTCGAGGCGAAGCCAAAAGGCAAGTGCAGAGCGCTGCAGGCCCCATCCGCCTGCGGCCTTAGTTGACGCGTGGCGACGGATGACGTGGGTGCCTCCGCTTCCCTACGCTGCCTCGACAACCGTTCGACTTGACGAGACCCTGCCGCATGCAAAAGAAAAACCATCATTATGGGCGATCATGGAGGCCGGCGGTTGGCCTCCTTCCGACTATAAATGAGGAGAGGGGCAAAGCCCCCGTTGCTCATCTCCTTCTTCTTGCTGCCTGCTCCTTCTTCTTCTTCCTCGCTTCGCCGTCTTGCTGCGACACTCATGGCGCCGATAAGGAGATTCTCCGCCGCTGAGAAGGGGAAAACCCCCCGCGAGGAGCAGGGGCCACTTCCGCCGAAGAAGAGGTTCAGCTGCTCTCGCGACGCCGGCATGAGGTCGGAAGTGACGAGGCCTTGGTACGAGCGACCTCCTCCCAGCTACCCGCTGCCCTTGTACGCCCAAGCGCAAGGCTCCAGAGGAGGGGGCGGCGCCCCGCGCCGCTCGCGTCACGGCCGTGGTGGCCAAGCTGTGGTCGCACGAGCCGTCGGCCCACGAACCCACGCCGAGGGCTCCTCGCGCGAGTTCGTTGTGTGGGCGGCAATGCCACCGCGCACATGGATCCAGTTCCCGCAGTTCTTCACCGAGGAGGTGCCGCCAAGGGGGCCGCTTGAGCTGTGGCTGCAGCACGTCGAGTGCAGCACTCTGGCTATGGAGGCGGAGGTCGAGGTCGCCTCCCCGGGCAAGATCTTCATGACCCGTGGATGGGGTGAGGTCGCCCGCGCTTGCCGCGTGGAGGGGGCCCTTGCCATCCATTTGAGTACGATGGCGCCTCCACTCTGTTCTTCAAGGTCTTCGACGAGGAAGGCCGTTGACTGGAATGCTGCCCAGGAGGGAGCCACGAGGATGGAGCAGCAGCTGGAGTCGAGCCTGCCCTCGGCCCTGCCAACAGCTCCTCCAGCAGCAGTGACGGCTCCCGGGAGTCCAGTGACTCTCCCAAGATTGACGAGTCTCCAGAGACGAGCGACGACAGCTACGCGCCACCGAGCTCTCACGTTGCCCGGAGCACGGCAACGGCGTCTGCCAGTCGTCGTCGATGACCTGGATGGGGTTAGCGTCGGCCTCTCATGGCCCACTGTTGATGATGGCGTCGATGGCGGCGCCCGTAGTTAGGGCTCCTTGAGACTTTCTTCTTTTGTTCCTTGCGAGGAATCGAGACAAACCTTGTGGGGGTGTGTAAGGAAACTGTAATGCTTTTCTCCAGTGCTTATTATTCCCACTATAAGGCTTTGGTTGTGTATTGCTATGCTACCTCTTGAGCACTGCTTTGGTTTTTCCTTGAAGAGGAAAGGGTGATGCAGCAAAGTAGCGTAAGTATTTCCCTCAGTTTTTGAGAACCAAGGTATCAATCCAGTAGGAGGCCACGCACGAGTCCCTCGCAACTACACAAACAAATAAATCCTCGCAACCAACGCAATAAAGGGGTTGTCCATCCCTTCACGGTCACTTACGAGAGTGAGACCTGATAGATATGATAAGATAATATTTTTGGTAGTTTTATGATAAAGATGCAAAGTAAAATAAAAGGCAATAAAAATAGCTAAGTGTTGGAAGATTAATATGATGGAAAATAGACCCGGTGGCCATAGGTTTCACAGGTGGCTTCTCTCAAGAGCATAAGTATTACGGTGGGTGAACAAATTACTGTTGAGCAATTGACAGAATTGAGCATAGTTATGAGAATATCTAGGTATGATCATGTATATAGGCATCACGTCCGAGACAAGTAGACCGACTCCTGCCTGCATCTACTACTATTACTCCACTCATCGACCGCTATCCAGCATGCATCTAGAGTATTAAGTTCATAAAAATAGAGTAACGCCTTAAGCAAGATGACATGATGTAGAGGGATAAATTCATGCAATATGATAAAAACCCCATCTTGTTATCCTCGATGGCAACAATACAATACGTGCCTTGCTGCCCCTACTGTCACTGGGAATGGAAGCCGCAAGATTGAACCCAAAGCTAAGCACTTCTCCCATTGCAAGAAAGATCAATCTAGTAGGCCAAACCAAACTGATAATTCGAAGAGACTTGCAACAATAACCAATCATACATAAAAGAATTCAGAGAAGATTCAAAGATTGTTCATAGATAAACTTGATCATAAACCCACAATTGATTGGTCTCAACAAACACACCGCAAAAGAAGATTACATCGAATAGATCTCCAGAAGAGAGGGGGAGAACATTGTATTGAGATCCAAAAAGAGAGAAGAAGCCACTAGCTAATAACTATGGACCCAAAGGTCTGAGGTAAACTACTCACACATCATCGGAGAGGCTATGGTGTTGATGTAGAAGCCCTCCGTGATCGATGCCCCCTCCGGCGGAGCTCCGGAAAAGGCCCCAAGATGGGATCTCACGGGTACAGAAGGTTGCGGCGGTGGAATTAGGTTTTTTGGTTCCGTATCTGGTAGTTTGGGGGTACATAGGTATATATAGGAGGAAGAAGTACGTCGGTGGAGCGACGTGGGGCCCACGAGGGTGTAGGGCGTGCCCAGGGGGTTAGGCTCACCCCCTACCTCATGCCCTCCTGGTTGATGTCTTGACGTAGGCTCCAAGTCCTCTGGATCACGTTCATTCCGAAAATCAGGTTCCCGAAGGTTTCATTCCGTTTGGACTCCGTTTGATATTATTTTTCTGCGAAGCTCTGAAATAGGCAAAAAAACAGCAATTCTGGGCTGGGCCTCCGGTTAATAGGTTAGTCCCAGAAATAATATAAAAGTGTATAATAAAGCCCATTAATGTCCAAAACAGAATATAATATAGCATGGAACAATCAAAAATTATAGATACGTTGGAGACGTATCAAGCATCCCCAAGCTTAATCCTGCTCGTCCTCGAGTAGGTAAATGATAAAAACAGAATTTTTGATGTGGAATGCTACTTGGCATAATTTCAATGTAATTCTCTTAATTGTGGTATGAATATTCAGATCCGAAAGATTCAAGACAAAAGTTTAATATTGACATAAAAATAATAATCCTTCAAGCATACTAACTAAGCAATTATGTCTTCTCAAAATAACATGGCCAAAGAAAGTTATCCCTACAAAATCATATAGTCTGGCTATGCTCTATCTTCACCACACAAAGTATTTAAATCATGCACAACCCCGATGACAAGCCAAGCAATTGTTTCATACTTTTGATGTTCTCAAAAATTTTCAATCTTCACGCAATACATGAGCGTGAGCCGTGTACATAGCACTATATGTGGAATAGAATGGTGGTTGTGGAGAAGACAAAAAGGGAGAAGATAGTCTCACATCAGCTAGGCGTATCAACGGGCTATGGAGATGCCCATTAATAGATATCAATGTGAGTGAGTAGGGATTGCCATGCAACGGATGCACTCGAGCTATAAGTATATGAAAGCTCAATAAAAGAAACTAAGTGGGTGTGCATCCAACTCGCTTGCTCACGAAGACCTAGGGCATTTTGACGAAGGCCATCATTGGAATATACAAGCCAAGTTTTATAATGAAAATTTCCCACTAGTATATGAAAGTGATATCATAGGAGACTCTCTATCATGAAGATCATGGTGCTACTTTGAAGCACAAGTGTGGTAAAAGGATAGTAACATTGTCCCTTCTCTCTTTTTCTCCCATTTTTTTATTTGGGCATTTTCTCTTTTTTTTATGGCCTCTTTTTTTAGTCCGGAGTCTCATCCCGACTTGTGGGGGAATCATAGTCTCCATCATCCTTTCCTCACTTGGGACAATGCTCTAAAAAATGATGATCATCACACTTTTATTTACTTACAACTCAACAATTACAACTCAATACTTAGAACAAAATATGACTCTATGTGAATGCCTCCGGCGGTGTACCGGGATATGCAATGAATCAAGAGTGACATGTATGAAAGAATTATGAACGGTGGCTTTGCCACAAATACGATGTCAACTACATGATCATGCGAAGCAATATGACAATGATGGAGCGTGTCATAGTAAACGGAACGGTGGAAAGTTGCATGGCAATATATCTCGGAATGGCTATGGAAATGCCATGGTAGGTAGGTATGGTGGCTGTTTTGAGGAAGGTATATGGTGGGTGTATGATACCGGCGAAAAGTGCGCGGTATTAGAGAGGCTAGCAATGGTGGAAGGAAGGAAGAAAAGTGCGTATAATCCATGGACTCAACATTAGTCATAAAGAACTCATATACTTATTGCAAAAATCTACAAGTTATCAAAGCAAAGTATTACGCGCATGCTCCTAGGGGGATATATTGGTAGGAAAATACCATCGCTCATCCCCGACCGCCACTCATAAGGAAGACAATCAATAAATAAATCATGCTCCGACTTCATCACATAACGGTTCACCATACGTGCATGCTACGGGAATCACAAACTTTAACACAAGTATTTCTCAAATTCACAACTACTCAACTAGCATGACTCTAATATCATCATCTCCATATCTCAAAACAATTATCAAACATCTAACTTCTCATAGTATTCAACACACTCATAAGAAAAAAATTTACTAATCTTGAATGCCTATCATAATTAAAGCAAATTACCATGCTGTTTTGTAGGACTCTCAAAATAATCTATGTGAAGCATGAGAGAACAATAGTTTCTATAAAACAAAACCACCACCGTGCTCTAAAAGATATAAGTGAAGCACTAGAGCAAAAACTATATAGCTCAAAAGATATAAGTGAAGCACATAGAGTATTCTAATAAATTCCGAATCATGTGTGTCTCTCTCAAAAGGTGTGGACAGCAAGGATGATTGTGGAAAACTAACAAACAAAGACTCAAATCATACAAGACGCTCCAAGCAAAACACATATCATGTGGTGAATAAAAATATAGCTCCAAGTAATGTTATCGATGGAAGTAGACGAAAGAGGGGATGCCTTCCGGGGTATCCCCAAGCTTTGGCTTTTTGGTGTACTTAGATTATCTTGGGGGTGCCATGGGCATCCCCAATCTTAGGATCTTGCCACTCCATGTTCCATAATCCATCAAACCTTTTACCCAAAACTTGAAAACTTCACAACACAAAACTTAACAGAAAATCTCGTGAGCTCCATTAGCGAAAGAAAACAAAACACCACTTCAAGGTACTGTAATGAACTCATTCTTTATTTATATTGGTGTTAAACCTACTGTATTCCAACTTCTCAATGGTTTATAAACTATTTTACTAGCCATAGATTCATCAAAATAAGCAAACAACACACGAAAAACAGAATCTGTCAAAAACAGAACAGTCTGTAGTAATCTGTAAGTAACGCAAACTTCTGGAACTCAAAACATTAGGCCAAAATAGGAAGACCTAGGAAATTTGTTTATTGATCAGCAGCAATTGGAATAAATATTTTATCACATTCTGGTGATTTTTAAAAATTATTTTTGTGAACAGAAAGTTTCTGCAATTTTCAGCAAGATCAAATAACTATCATTCAAGAAGATCCTATAGGTTAAACTTGGCACAGACACTAATTACAAGATAAAAAAATCTAACCAGAGGCTAGATCAAATATTTATTCCTAAACAGAAGCAAAAAGACAAAAACTAAAAATAAAATTGGGTTGCCTCCCAACAAGCGCTATCGTTTAACGCCCCTAGCTAGGCATAATAGCAAGGATAGATCTAGGTATTGCCATCTTTGGTAGGCAATCCATAAGTGGCTCTCATGATAGATTGATATGGTAATTTTATTTTCTTTCTAGGAAAGTGTTCCATGTCTTTCCTTAACGGAAATTGGAATCTAGTATTTCCTTCCTTCATATCAATAATTGCACCAATCGTTCTAAGGAAAGGTCTACCAAGATTAATAGGACATGAAGGATTGCAATCTATATCAAGAACAATAAAATCTATGGGAACATAATTCCTATTTGCAATAATAAGAACATCATTAATTATTCCCATAGGTTTCTTAATGGTGGAATCCGCAAGGTGCAAGTTTAAAGAGCAATCATCAAAATCACCGAAACCTAGCGAATCGCACAAAGTTTTTGGAATCGTGGAAACACTAGCACCCAAATCACACAAAGCATAGCATTCATGATCTTTAATTTTAATTTTAATAGTAGGTTCCCACTCATAATAAAGTTTTCTAGGGATAGAAACTTCCAACTCAAGTTTTTCTTGATAAGATTGCATCAAAGCATCAACGATATGTTTAGTAAAAGCTTTATGTTGGCTATAAGCATGTGGAGAATTTAGCACGGATTGCAACAAGGAAATACAATCTATCAAAGAGAAATTATCATAATTAAATTTCTTGAAATCCAAAATAGTGGGTTCATTAATATCTAGAGTTTTGATCTCTTCAATCTCACTTTTACCAATTTTTGCATCAAGATCTAAAGACTCCGAATTTTTGGAACGCCTTCTAGGTAAAGGTCGATCATATTCAGTCCCATCATTATCAAGATTCATATTGCAAAACAAAGATTTAATAGGAGACACATCAATAACTTTTAGATCTTCATCTTTATTGTCATAAAAAATTTCCGGCTTAGCGGCCATCTTATTAACTAAGGTGGCCTTCTTATCCGAAACTTCAGCTATTAACTTCTCAAGATGAGCAATCTGAGATTTCAAACCATCAAATTCTTTAGACATATCACCGAGCTCTTTATTCATATAACCCATAAAGCTTTTTTGTTCTTTAAGCTCGTTTCTAAAGAAATTATTATGCTCAAATTGTAAGACCATAAAACTCCTAACGTAGCTTTCGATCTCTTATAACCTTTTAAGGTGAAGAGCACCAAATCTAGGTAGAGCCATCGTGACAAGCAAGCAACCCAACACACGAGCAAACAAGAAGCAAGCGGAAAAGAGGCGAACGGAAAAGAGAGGGCGAATAAAACGGCAAGGGTGAAGTGGGGAAGAGGAAAACGAGAGGCAAATGGCAAATAATGTAATGCGGGAGATAAGGGTTTGTGATGGGTACTTGGTATGTTGACTTTTGCGTAGACTCCCCGGCAACGGCGCCAGAAATCCTTCTTGCTACCTCTTGAGCACTACGTTGGTTTTCCCTTGAAGCGGAAAGGGTGATGCAGCAAAGTTTCGTAAGTATTTCCCTTAGTTTTTGAGAACCAAGGTATCAATCCAGTAGGAGGCCACGCACGAGTCCCTCGCACCTACACAAACAAATAAATCCTCGCAACCAACGCAATAAAGGGGTTGTCAATTCCTTCACGGTCACTTACGAGAGTGAGACCTGACAGATATGATAAGATAATATTTTTGGTATTTTTATGATAAAGATGCAAAGTAAAATAAAAGGCAATAAAAATAGCTAAGTGTTGGAAGATTAATATGATGTAAAGTAGACCCGGGGGCCATAGGTTTCACTAGTGGCTTCTCTCAAGAGCATAAGTATTACGGTGGGTGAACAAATTACTGTTGAGCAATTAGAATTGAGCATAGTTATGAGAATATCTAGGTATGATCATGTATATAGGAATGAAGTCCGAGACAACTAGACCGACTCCTGCCTGCATCTACTACTATTACTCCACACATCGACCGCTATCCAGCATGCATCTAGAGTATTAAGTTCAAAAGAACAGAGTAACGCTTTAAGTAAGATGACATGATGTAGAGGGATAAACTCATGCAATATGATATAAACCCCATCTTGTTATCCTCGATGGCAACAATACAATACGTGCCTTGCTGCCCCTACTTTCACTGGGAAAGGACACCGCAAGATTGAACCCAAAGCTAAGCACTTCTCCCATTGCAAGAAAGATCAATCTAGTAGGCCAAACCAAACTGATAATTCGAAGAGACTTGCAAAGATAACCAATCATACATAAAAGAATTCAGAGAAGATTCAAATATTGTTCATAGATAAACTTGATCATAAACCCACAATTCATCGGTCTCAACAAACACACCGCAAAAGAAGATTACATCAAATAGATCTCCACAAGAGAGGGGGAGAACATTGTATTGAGATCCAAAAAGAGAGAAGAAGCCATCTAGCTAATAACTATGGACCCGAAGGTCTGAGGTAAACTACTCACACATCATCAGAGAGGCTATGGTGTTGATGTACAAGCCCTCCGTGATCGATGCCCCCTCCGGCGGAGCTCCGGAAAAGGCCCCAAGATGGGATCTCACGGGTACAGAAGGTTGCGGCGGTGGAATTATTTTTTTGGCTCCATATCTGGTAGTTTGGGGGTACGTAGGTATATATAGGAGGAAGAAGTACGTCGGTGGAGCAACGTGGGGCCCACGAGGGTGGAGGGCACGCCTAGGGGGGGTAGGCGCGCCCCCTACCTCGTGCCCTCGTGCTTGATGTCTTGACGTAGGGTCCAAGTCCTCTGGATCACGTTCGTTCCGAAAATCACGTTCCCGAAGGTTTCATTTCGTTTGGACTCCGTTTGATATTCTTTTTCTGCGAAACTCTGAAATAGGAAAAAAACAGCAATTCTGGGCTGGGCCTCCGGTTAATAGGTTAGTCCCAAAAATAATAGAAAAGTGTATAATAAAGCCCATTAATGTCCAAAACAGAATATAATATAACATGGAACAATAAAAAATTATAGATACGTTGGAGACGTATCATGTATCTTGCTCTGGCATTGTCCCCCCTTTTCATCCTTGCGATAGCTTAGCGCTCTACGCCGGCAGGTCCCAGTCCCCAGGCAAGCTTCTGCCGTCGTTGGTATGCCAGGTCGTGATGCCGTGGTCAAGGCCAGGTGGTGAGCAACCCAAGGTCCGGTAAGAGCTCCTGAGGTGCGATGCTCAAGAGGTCCCCTTTAGCGTGCAAGCAACATTCCAAAGGCGGAAAAGAAAGATGGCATTGCCAAAGCAAGGCTGCGAGAATCAAAAATTCCAACTGCGATGTCATGTTGGCACGAATATGTGACTTATCTTATCGAGCCCGAGGTGGTTCCCTATACAGCGTCCGATTTGCGCTTCAGCGGCAGTGTTACTAGGTGAGGCTCACGCCGGCTTCCCCCTTCCTTGCTCATCTAAGTGCTCTGCGTCCTCGGGTCCCGACCCTCGAGCAAGCTCAACCGCCGCTGGTATGCCAGGTCGCGATGCCGTGGTCAAGGATAGGGGGTGAGGGCTGGAGAGTCAGTAAGAGCCCCCGAGGCGCGATGCTCAGGAGCCCCCCCTTTAACGCGCAAGTGAATCGCGCGAAAGGAGGGCAGCCGGCGAGGCCACCCGTAGCTAAGCTCCGGAGATTCCTGCGGGTTAGTTCGAGAGGAGGATACGGCTCATAATCGCGTTTGTTGTCCTGCCACTAATCTTTCCGCAAGGAGATGAAGACATTGAGGATCTGGTGAGGTGACGTGCGCGGCGCGGGCCACGATCCAGAGCTCGATCTCTCAGATTTGTCAGCGTTGCAGGGACGGACCCGAGCACAAGCGCCGTGCCAGCATGTGTAGCCTCCGATGCGGGATGAGCAGGAGGCCGGTCAACAACGTGGGAGGCCGCGAAGGGCAACAAGCAAGCAGGTGATAATCATAAAGTAACTCATGGGAGGAGGCAAGCCAGTTCAGATAAATGTAAGAACGATACATGTCGCAGGGACAGACCCATACGGCCTGGGGATGATGTAGCCCGAGGGGCGCCCCCAACAGAGTAAGCTTAAAGACACAAAAGGATACACGTCGCAGGGACAGGCCCGTGCGACTTGGGGATAATGCAGCCCGAGGGGCGCCCCCAACTGAACAAGCTGAAAAAGAGTCACCTGGCACCGTTGCTGAAGGGATGTTGAAGCAACTGAAGACGCGTGCTGAAGAAGTTGTTCCTCACGAGCCGCATGGGCCCTGAACCTCGGGAGGCTCCGGGGGCTCGGGAGGCTCCTGAAGAACCGCCGCCATCTTCGCCAGGACTGCCTGGTGCCTGGCCTCCTAAGCCGCCACAATGCTCCAGAGGTGGCGCTGGTAGGTGACAGCCGCGTTCGGCAGGCCGAAGGGCATGCGAACGTAGCTGTGAGGGGGACCCTCACACCGACCAACGCGCGAAGGCCAGAAGCGCTCCTGGGATGTGGCTCTGTTGAGCCCTGGAATGTTGACGTAGACGCGTAGCTCGTTGTCCTCGCCAGGACAAGGAGCTGCGCCAGGAGGTGGGCGGCGGTCACCGCGCATGGCTCTTGCCTCTTGAAGCTCCTCGGTGGCCTTGGTGATGAACTCCTGAGCACCAGGCACTCCATGCCTCGTGCCCTCATGAGAAAACCGTGCGGCGAAGCATGCCTCCACGTGGTGCTCGAGCGCCTCCCTCGTGACATTGGCTAAGTCAGAGGCCCTCCAGAAGAGAGCCCCCGAGCCCAGCCTGAGGAGGGCGCCGGGCGCGCCTTCCTATGCGAGAGAGGGAGGCGCCCCGTCCGTCGGCGCTGGTCCTGAGGTGGTGCCACTCGAGACACCGCACTCCTGAGGCTCTTGGCGGAGCAACTGCTTCTTCTTCTTAGGGACTGCCCCAGGAGGGTAGATAGCACCTTCATTGTCTGGGTCTTCAATTGCTGCAGCTTGGTCGGCGCGCTCGAGGGAGCACACTGCGTCCTTCTCCTCGCAAGCGATCATGATGATGTCGTGGTTCCCTGGCATCTTGAGGACATTGTAACCATGGTGAGTCACTACCATGAATTTGGCCAGGGCCGGATACCCAAGGATGGCATTGTATGGAAGGCGAATGTGGGCGACGTTGAAGTCGATGAGCTCGGTGTGGTAGTTGTCGCGCTGGCCGAAGGTGACAGGGAGGCGAATCTGCCCTATCGGGGTGGTGAAGCCGTTGGTCACTCCTGAGAAGGGCTTGGTGGGTTGTAGCTGATCATATGGCACTTGGAGGTGGTCGAACGTCTCGATGGAAAGGACATTATGCCCCGCACCGCCATCGATGAGGGTCTTGGTGACGAGGACATTGCTGATGACGGGTGAGCAGAGCATCGGGAGGGCGCCGACGGTTGCCGCGCACTTGAGCTGGTCGAACGAGCTGAAGGTGATGGTGCACTTGGACCACCTGAGCGGACGCATGGCCTCGAGCCTGGGGAGGGCGGCATTCACCTCACAAGTGAACTGCTTGAAGATGCAATGAGAGGCTGGGGCCAGAGCGCCACCCAAGATGCAGGCTATGGCACGAGGCTCCTGGAAGCCCCCAACCCCCTCGTCCTGGTTGTGGTCGTCGTTCCTTCTTGGTGGTGGCGGCGGCAGCGGAGGGAGGCTGGCGTTGCCCTAAGGACGGTCCTCACGAGGCTGGTCTCTCCAGGCGCCCTCATGAGGCTGGCCTTGCCAGCGGTCCTCACGAGGCTGGTCGCGCCACTCCTGGCGAGGGCCGCGGTCGTCCCAGCGTCCTCCACTTCGACCTCCTCCATGGTCGTAGCCTCGATCATTGCGCTCGGGGCATCGACTGAAGCGCCCATCGCGGATGGCCCTGAGCTCCTGACAGTCATTGGTGTTGTGGCTGTGTACGTTGTGGAAGGCGCAGAACGGGCGGTTGGCCTTGGACGACTCTGGGTGGTCGCAGCCGCGCTTCATCTCTGGTTCTGTCGCAAGCACGGCAGCCCCCTTGCGCTTCACGTCCTTGGTCTTGGCCTTCTTGTCTTTTGGGTCGGCAGATGGAAGCTCGAGGAGGGAGAGGCATCCCTCCTCAGCTCTCGCGCACTTGGTCGCCATGTTGAACATCTCCAGAACCGTGCACAGGTCCTCATGTATGGCGAGCTCTTCCTTCATCTTGACATCATGGACGCCATCAGAGAATGCTGAGATGATGGCATCGTCCGTCATCTTGGGAATCTTGAGGCGGACACTGTTGATGCGCTGGATGTACTTCTGCAGGGTTTCCCCTGGCTGCTGCTTGATGCGCCGCAGGTCACCTGCGGAAGGCGAGCGGTCGCGAGTACCCTGGAAGTTGGCGATGATACGCTCGCGTATCTCGCCACAGGAGGAGATCGATCCCGCTGGCAGGTTCAGGAGCCACGAGCGCGCGCCGTCTTTGGGAGCCATGGGAAACCAGATTGCCATAACCTTCTCGTTGCCGTTGGCCGCCTTGATGCTCAACTCGTAGAGCTGCAGGAACTCAGCAGGTTCAGGGGTGCCGTCGTAGCGCGGAGGCAGGTCGGGCTTGAACTTGCCGGGCCAGACAATGTTGCGCAGCTCGGGGGTGAAGGTGCGGCAGCCCGCGGTGGTCACTGGAGCTCGTTGTGGAGGTGGAGCCTGGTCTTGGTACCCACGCACCGCCGCCGCAGGCGGCGCGCGGTCCTGGCGTGGCGGTGTAGGGAGCGCGGGAGCACCCTCTCGCGGCCGCTGGTTCTCTTGGCAGCTTCCTTCATCACGCTCGGGTACCCTGCGTGGTGGGTCACGCTGCGGGGCTGCGCGCCTTGGCCCGAGGACAACATCTTGACGGGGAGGTGGTGGAGGCGCTCCATGGGCTACGTCGTCCGCAGCGGGAGGCGGGCGAGGCAGTGAAAGGTCGGTGCAGGAGAGCCCCCAGCGGCGCTGACGAGCTAGGTGATGTGGTCCAGCCAGTCCTTGTAGAGGTCGTCGACAGGACGGTAGCGCAGGAGCTCGCGCGCCATGAGCAGCACAGCCTGTGTGTCCGTGGGCCCATGGCGAGCGTGGGACAACGAGCCGGCCGGAGTTAGCGACGGGGTGGCGGTGCGTCCGTCCCACCGCACAGAGGGGTGCAGCAATGAGGCCTGCTGCTTGTTCCCCGTTGGGCCGGTGGCAGCGTTGGCAGCGGGTGATGGAGAGCGACGGGGAGGCCCACCGACGGGCGCCGTCTGGGTGACGCGAGCATTGAGAGCGGCTTGGCGCTCAGCACGGGCTCGACGAGCATCAGCCATGGAAGTGGTGGAGCGGTGGTGCATCGGTCGATGGAAGAGAGGTTTCGGCGCACCCCTACCTGGTGCGCCAAATGTCGGATTACGGGTTCCGCAGACCCGTGAGAGGTTCGAACTCTGGGGTGCGCACGAAGAACACTCTCTCCCCAGCTCGTTCGCTCTACGATTCCACGGCCAAGCTCGATGAACCCAAAGAACAAGAGACACATGGGTTTATACTGGTTCGGGCCACCTTGCGGTGTAATACCCTACTCTAGTGTGTGGTGGATTGCCTCGAGGGGCTGAGGATGAACTAATATAGTGGATGAACAGCCTCAGGAGGTGAGGTGTTCTTGAGCTCGATGAGCTGGTGGGTGTGACGATGGTCTCCATGATCCGCCCCTTGCTACGGTGGTGGCTAGGTCCTACTTATAGTGGCCTTGGTCCTCTTCCCAAATGTTTAGGCGGGAAGGGATCCCACAACGGCCAAGTTTGAAGGGGGACAACTAGTACAAGCTATCCTGACAAAAGTAATCTTCGCCTGCCAAAGGCTCTGGTGGTGAGGCTGCTGTGGGCTCTGTGATGACCTCCGTCCTGCCGTTCTGCTGGTCTTTGTCTTGTTGCACCGATATGGAAACCTTTTCCTGATGCCTCATGACCCCGCGCCTGCGCTTGCCTCCTTAGCACCAAAGAGGAAACTGGTACATAGTGCCTGCTGGCACCCGCCTGGCCTTGGTCGTCATGGCTCATGTCATGTGAACCTCGCGAGGTGCCCCTTGCATAGATATCTCTGCTCCTTGGGGGCCAGCCTAGTGAGGCCGCCCCCAGGGAGGTCTTGGTGTCGTCCGCCTCACGAGGCTTGGCCCCTTGCGAGGGTCTTGAGTTATTGCTGTTGAAGCTGGGCCGTACCGGGCCGTTGATGGAGCCACGCCACGGGCCGCAGGCAGGCATGTCTGGGCACCCCCGGTCCTAGAATGCCAACAGGTTCCAACCTAACCATGGTCCTAGTATTTCATTATAGAAATTATACAAATAAAGTTGGACGCTCACAGCCGTACCCATATAAATGCTACCAAGAATGAAAACATATCAATCATCTGGCAGATGCCTAGTGAATTGTCAACTGAAATAGAAACAAGTCGCATACATGACATATTGGAATCGAGAAGCAGGCACAAAAATCTGTAACACCAGGAGAAAATCCAGGAAGGGAAAAGGTAGATCACGATTGAAACCTATCGATGATTGTTTTTCTTTCCTTGGTTGTCCACAATCATCAAAGGAATTGGTATGTACTCGTACCTTGTCTACTTGAGATGTCATGTGGGTACTCTATTCCCAAATCGAGCGCCACCTCGCGTGCTCGCCATTGAGAATTCGGGTTAAAACCCGCCACTGCCGTGAATCAACCCCGCTCCTCTCTCTCTTTCTCCCTCTCCCTCTCTGACTAGGGCAAGGCTAGGAGGATGCATGCACGGGAGTAGGGAGTGGGAAGTACGTCGAGCGCGCGACGGCATACCTGTCTTCGCGCGTAGACGCGGGTGGAGACGGCAACCAGCGCGTGGCACGTCGGGAACGTTCTTCCGCCACCATACCATCACCACGCGGACGGGCACTAGTATCCTCTCGGTGGTGACCAGCCTCGACGCCCCCTCTTGCTCTTCCTTTCGCTATCATTAGGGATCCCTTCTCCGGCCGATCTTCTATGCAACATCACGCCCACAAGGGCTAAACGGGGCCTGGCGCAAGCTCGCCACCACCGCTGGTGTCACCGCTCGCCTTGGTTAGGGTTAGCGAGCACACCGATCGCTCCGTCGCTTCGGCCGGCGGCTATGCTAGGTGGGCTATTTGGGCCAATTAACCACGTTACTCCAAAAATGTTACGGGAATAGCTGCCCTCACAAAGCTGAGGGAACGAAATCATTCAGAAAAATTCACTGCGCATCCAACAGCCAGAGACAATCATTACGTGAAATCGAACGGCTCGGAAGGCTGATGGCCCGAGGGAGCTCCTAGGGTGCTCAGTTAAAATGTTTAAAAATGGGATAAGCATATAAAACATATATAATTTCATATTTATGATATTCAATTCATTCAACCATTTACTCATAGGATATAAGTGAAGGACATGAGTAAATGACAAACTAATCCAAAAAGATATAAGTGAAGATCAATGAGTATTCAAATAATTAAGTAGCTATGTGAAGACTCTCTCATAAAGAAAATTTTGATCTTAAGTATTTTATTCAAATAGCAAGCAAAACAAAATAAAATGACATTCCAAGTATAACACAACCAATGTGAAGAAGAAAAAACTTAGGCTCAACCGAGGCTAACCGATAATTGTTGATGAAGAAAGGTGGGATGCCAACCGGGGCATCCCCAAGCTTAGATGCTTGATACTTCTTGAAATATTAATTAGGGATGCCTTGGGCATCCCCAAGCTTGAGCTCTTGTGTCTCCTGAATTCCTCTCATATCATGTTTTCCTGAATCTTAAAAACTTCATGCACACAAAACTCAACAAGAACTCGTGAGATAAGTTAGTATAAATCAATGCAAAACCTCATCATTCTCTACCATAGAAAATCACTAAAATTATAATTTGACATTGAATACTAAATTCCTCTGCATATTTAATACTGCTATCCTTAAATAGAATCAAAACAAGCAAACATATGCAACCAATGCAAACATAACATCAATCTGTCTAAACAGAATAGTCTGTAAAGAATGCAAGAGGAATCATACTTCCCTAACTCCAAAAATTGCGAAAAATTACCACACTGTAGAAAATTTGTTGTTAGTCATTGTGTACAAATTTCAAGATTTTATCACATTCTGACTTTCCAGAAGAATTCAGACAATGATAGGAAACTTTCTGTTTTCAAAACAGCAACATATAGACTTGCAAAATAAGCATGGTAATGGCTACACTTGACCTTTTTATTGAAATAAAATATGCAAAACATTACTCTAAATAACAGCAAGAAAATCCTAATAAAATAAAATGATGCTCCAAGCAAAACACACATCATGTGGTGAATAAAAATATAGCCTCAAGTAAATTTACCGATGGATTGAAGACAAAAGAGGGGATGCCATCCGGGGCATCCCCAAGCTTAATTGCTTGGGTATTCCTTGAATGTTACCTTGGGGTGCCTTGGGCATCCCCAAGCTTAGCCTCTTGCCAATCCTTATTTCGTAGTCCATCGAAACTTCACCCAAGACTTGAAAACTTCACAACACAAAACTCAACAGAAAACTCGTAAGCTCCGTTAGTATAATAAAGCAAATCACCACTTAGGTACCGTTGTGAACTCATTATAAATTTATATTGGTGTTATATCTACTGTATTCTAAGTTCTACATGGGTCATACCCTCCGGTACTACCCATAGATTCATCGAAATAAGCAAACAACACAATGAAAACAGAATCTGTCAATAACAGAACAGTCTCTAGTAATCTGGAAACTTCGTATACTTCTGTGACTCCAAAATTTCCGAAAAATTAGGACAATGTAGACAATTTGTATATCAATCTTGTGCAAAACTAATTAGTATTTAATCATGTTCCAGGGATTTTTCAAAATTCCTGGACTAAGAGCAAAAGTTTCTGTTTCTGCACAGAATCAAGTCAACTATCATCCACACTATCCCAAAGGCTTTACTTGGCACTTTATTGAAACAAAAGCTATAAAACATGATTAATACAGTAGCCTAATCATGTTAACCAATGTCGCTTGAGATGCATCGATGTTTGACCAAGGAATAAGGGAGGATGCAACACACCAACGGTAAGGTATTTCCCTCAGTGATGAGACCAAGGTTATCGAACCAGTAGGAGAACCACACAACACTACATAAACGGTACCTGCACACAAATAACAAATACTTGCAACCCGACGCGTTAAAGGGGTTGTCAATCACTTTCGGGTAGCGGTGCCAAAAAGTGACGTAAGGATAGGATAAAATTGCACTAGTACGCGTCGGTGCTATACAAATGGTTTTTAACCCCTTTCCGCGACGACATTTGGAACCGTCGACAAGTGAGCGTGGGCGATAGGGGGGTCCTTCCCACACGACCCAGAAATCGTCGGGGATAGGCCCTCCTGGGACACAGGCTAGGGCAAAATGAGCTCATGTGCGATCGGGCGAGGCATCGAAAGCCAATCATTTCCGTTCGTATGTACATCCCACATGGTGAATCCCAGAAAAACATTTCCGTTCGTATGTATATCACACACAGTCAATCCAAGGAATACGTTTACGTTCTTATGTACATCTCACATAGTCAATCCAGGGAAAACATTTCCGTTCGCATGTACATCCCACACAGTTTTATGTATAGTCTCATGTGTGAAAGGTGTAACTATCACACACGCTCTGCCTTGGTTAACTATTTTCTTTTATCAACTACATCACACATGATTTGATGAAGAAAACTGTGCGGCATTGGGCTATCCATCACAAGCGCTTTTATTGCCAGAACCATTTGCAAAGTTCCATGACCGTCTGTTCTCTTTTTACATCGCACACACTGTTTTCTTTCTAACCGTGTGCACATTATTTTATTAGCTCATGTATATTTTTATTTTTGCATGTAATTTATTATTCGAATTGGAAATTTTGAAATATGAAACGTGCAATTCAAATTCTCAGCACAGTGGTTCAACAACGAATCCATAAATAAAATTGCTAGTACAATATGTTCAGTAATTACAGGATTAGACAACAATTAACTATGATGAACCACAATATTTAAAGGCGGTAAAGGTGAAGAGACAAGTGTAAATCATTTTGACTGCCGATGGTGTTGAAGAAGCAGAATGCCCATAATGTGCCTTCCTGCATGCCATAGGCACGAACCACTTTTGTCCAACCCCTTGTGACGATTGCACGCCCATCCTTCACTGCCTTCATGAAGACTTCTAGAGCATTATGAATTATATACTTTAACCTTAGTTGCCTCCACTCCGGTCATGTAGTTTGCAAGGTAATCATCAGTAAATAGCTTCGGAAACCACTGAAAATAGAAAAATATCAGATACTGAGGTCTAATAGAGTAACTTGTTGTGGGCAGGGAAAAAAGGCAACACATTACTTACCATCCTAAAGTTCACTGTTGTCTTGGACAAAGTGTAAATAAAGAGCTTAATTCCAATCACCCATTTCTTTCGCCTACAATCTTTCTTAGTTTCCTCACTTGACGCTTGTTCATGAATATCTCATTGCCCCATACACAAAAGGGATCGAAGTGTGGATCAGTACCGCTCATATATGTACCTACAAGCAACCAGTAAATGTTAGAAGCTAAACTGAGATTGCACAAATGATGTAAAATACAACTACCTATGTTCCTAAGTACAAGTATTTTTTTGAGATTTCAATATGAACTACGTACGAATGTATATAGAATTATAGATATAGTTTAGATTAGAATCTAGATTCACTCATTTTGCTCCTTATGTAGTCTATATTGGAATCTCTAAAAATACTTATATTTAGGAATAGATGGTGTATAAGACATGGGATGCAGCTAACCTCGACGGCAAACAACAACATCGCCCATTGTAGCCCTGTGTAAGTACATGGAAAGCCAATGTTAGCTACAACAGGGTTAACATCCACCAAAAATAGCAAATGGTAATAAAACAGCAGCATCTGTAGTGATATCTTCATTGCAAAAGAGTAGCACGGTAGCAAAGGGATGGATTAAAAAATGGATACAACGGTTAATTGCAATAGGCTTAACAACATCCTAATTCATGTTTTGTAAGTTTGTAGCCATTGAAATACAACTCGTTAAAAATGGATACAACTATTAATTGCAACAGGCTTAATGGCCATTGAAACCGGTACTGATAAAAATGCAATTGGTAGAGTTAAACATCACAAGGCAGGTGCTGCCAGAGCAGATAATGGCCAGTTGTCTATAAAAAGGTAGGGAAAATAGCTGAAACATATTAGGCATGTTTACTACAACATGCTTAATACATCGATCGTACAAAACATAGCCATTAATTGCAACTGGTATTGGTAAGATTGAACTGGTGAGTACATACTTCGTAAGGCCTGAGAGGTAGTTGTTGTGGCACTTCATCTTGGCCAGAGCCCGCCCAAAGTCAGCGGCGACGGAGGCGAGCTGTTCCTCCAGGTCGAAGCGTGGATTAGTGCCACTGACATGTGTACCTACATGCAACCAGTAAATGGTAGAAGTTAAACTGCAATTGCACAAATGATGTGAAATACTGTAAGACATGGGATGCATCTAACCTCGACAGCAAACAACAACATCGGCCATTATGACCCTGCGTAAGTACATGGACAGGCATGTTAAGTACAACAGGGTTAGCATCCACCAAAAATAGCAAATGGGCAGCATCTCTAGTATATCTTCATAGCGGAGAGTAGCATGGTAGCAAAGGGACAGATTAAAAAATGGATACAATTGTTAATTGCAACAGGCTTAACAACATCCTAAGTCATGTTTTGTAAGTTTGTAGCCATTGAAATACAACTGTTTAAAAATGGATTCAACTGTTAATTGCAACAGGCTTAATAGCCATTGAAACCAGTACTAATAAAAATGCAATTGGCATAGTTAAACATCACAAGGCAGGTGCTCCCAGAGCAGAGAATGCCCATATGTCTATAAAAAGGTAGGGAAAGTAGCTAAAACATGTTAGGCATGTTTACTAGAACATGCTTAATACATCGACCGTACAGAACATGGCCATTAATTGCAACTGGTATTGGTAAGATTGAACTGGTAGCACATACTTGGTATGTCCTGAGAGGTAGTTGCTGGGGCACTTCATCTTGGCCAGAGCCCTCCCAAAGTCAGCGACGGCGGAGGCGAGCTGTTCCTTCGGGTCAAAGCATGGATCAGTGCCACTGACATGTGTAACTACAGGCAACCAATAAATGGTAGAAGTTAAACTGCAATTGCACAAATGATGTGAAATACTGTAAGACATGGGATGCAGCTAACCTCGACGGCAAACAACTACATCGGCCGTTATGACCCTACGTAAGTACATGGGCAGGCATGTTAAGTACAACAGGGTTAGCATCCACTAAAAATAGCAAATGGGTAGCATCTCTAGTGATATCCTGAATCATGTATTGTAAGTTTCTTGCTGGTATTGGTGAAATTGAGCTGAACACGGTAATATTTGAACATCACACAGTGTGCAGTACTAAAATAAACAAGGCACGAACATGCTTAATACATCAACTGTACAAATCATAGCCGTTGCAAGTGGTATTGGTAAGATTTAGCTGGTCAGATCTTACCTGTTAAGTCCTGGGGGGTAGTCGCTGGGGCACTTCATCTGGGCCAGAGCTTGCACCATGTCGGCGGCGGCGGAGGCGAGGTGTTCCTCCGGTTCAACACGCACAACAGCCATCGCGCCATGGACCGCCATTAGCTCTTGGCGGTGGGGATTTGGAGGCATGAGGATGTTTCACAGGCGCCATTTAAGCAATCAGGCCGGGGCCGTGATAGAGATCGGTGGGTTACCTGACTGGATCCAAGCAGAACGTAGATGTGGTTGCGGCCGTGGCGGTTTGAGATGCCGGTATGGGGAGGTGCGGGGGGGGATACTGAGGATGGGGATGTGGTTGGAGGAATAAATTCTAAAATCGCGCGCCTAATGAAAATTTCACTGTGAAACTTGAAACTTGGGCGGGGGAAACACACAACACAGACGAAGCGCATAAAATACTCGTGTGCAAGAAAACAGAATGTTGGCAGATCCCGTCTCCAAAAAAATGTACACGTGTAGTTGAATTTTTTCGGTCAATGGTACGCCTGGTTTATTAGGAAACATCGCACAGGTAACTGACTTATGGATCATTAACGCAAAAAAACACAAATGGGTACGACATAGAAACCATGTGTGTTGTGATCTTCTAATGATTAACGCAAAAAACGCTCATGGGCACACATGCTAATCAACGCTGAAAGCCCTCAAAGGATGCTCTTACCGACATTTTACGTTAATACTATGAACTTAAAGTACTACTGGTAATTTGCTCTAATACTACAAACTTAAACTACTTCTCGAATGCTGGCATCGGGGCATGCTGGCCAGACGTCGGCGTTCTCCTTCCCGGCCTTGTAGGCGGCAGCCCACTGTGCTTCGATCTCCGCCAAGCTCTCCTCACGACGGCGTGCGGCCTCTTCTTTCTTGCGGTGGCGGGACTCTCTTTTCTTGGCTGCTTTTTGCCTTTTCCGCTCCTTCTGTGTGGCTTTGGCCGCCTCTAGGTCCACCACCCATTCGGCCATGGCAGCCTCAAAGTACGCCCATGTAACTGTCTGGCTGCCGGCAGCGATGAACTCGGTGCGGCGAGATGCCATCACTTCCTTACCATGTGTGCGGTCGCGGGCGACGAGGAACGCGGCGCGGCGGGATGCCATCGCTTCCTTACGAGTTACTGTGCGTCGTGGTGCCATGGATGACGCCTGGAGAGAGCTCTGGGACAGAGGGGTCGGGCAGCCGTACAGTGCCGTGGTATTCAAGAGCTCAATGACAAACGACAACAGAAATTTGGCTCCCTTACAATTTTGCTCGTTCATTATCACACACGGTTCATCTCCGTCGCTTCCGGAAACAGTGTGCACTGAGCCTATTGTGTGTTGCGTTATGGTTGGCCGGAACCCCAGCCACGCGGATCGCGCGTGTGCACCGTAGGATGCGCCACGATCGAACGACAATCCACGTCCCTCACATCACACCCGTGCAGCTGTAGCTGGATTGGATTTATATGCGCTAAATGCCTAGAAAATGCACATAATCCCCTAAATCTGGTAAATGAGCCCAAAAATGCCAAATTTGAACACGGTGATTTGCAGGGTGTATGTTCGTCGTAGAAGAAAACTCCAGGGCAAAGAACGAAGAAAATTTGGATTCCCCTTCAATCTTGGTGATTTCCCTCTCGAAAGCATGGTACTTCTTTGATGATGGTTCGATTTATGAAGGGCGTGCATGATGACAAAAGAAAAACCTTCTCAAATTTTTACCAGGGCATGGTGAGGTCATACCATGGCACACCATGCCAGGCATCATGTTTTTCAAGCATTTATTTCATTTTTTCTATAGTTGAAAGCCCAATAAACAAATGTTTGTGGTTGACTATTGCCACACATTTCATCGAAATATCTATCCATTCCTTGTAAAAGGCATGAGAATTTACTAAATGGCACGAGCATGGTTTTCCAGGCCGTTCTTGTGCACTCTTTCATGCACCGATTGTTTGAACTTGAATTATGTGCATTAATGCCTAGGAAATGCACATAATCCCCTAAATATGGTAAATGAACCAGGAAAAGTGCCAAATTTGAACACGGTGATTTGCAGGGTGTATGTTCATCATAGAAAAAAAACTCATGGACAAAGGACAAAGGAAATTTGGATCCCCCTTCAATCTTGGTGATTTCGCCCTCGAAACCATGAAACTTCCTCGGTGATGGTTCGATTTATGAAAGGCGTGCATGACGACATTTTTACCAGGGCACGGTGAGGCCATACCATGGCACCACGCCAGGCGTCATGTTTTCCAACCATGTGTTTCATTTTTTTGTATAGTTGTTAACCCAGGAAACGATGCATTTATGGTTGACTATTGCCACACATTTCCTTGAAATATCTGGCCATTCCTTGTAAAAGGCATGAGAATGTACTAAATAACATGAGCATGGTTTTCCAGACCGTTCTTGTGCACCTTTTCATTCACCGATTGATTGAATTTGAATTATGTGCATTAATGCCTAGAAAATGCACATAATCCCATAAAATGGTAAATGAGCCTGGAAAATGTGAAATTTGAACACGGTGCAATTGAGGCGGTATGTTGATCATTGGAAAAAAACTGAATGACTAACTAGGATGTAAATTTGGATTCCCCTTCAATCTTGGTGATTTCCCTCTCGAAAGCATGGAACTTCCCCGGTGATGGTTCGATTTATGAAGGGCGTGCATGACGACATAAGCCAAACCTTCTCAAATTTTTACCAATGGCATGGTGAGTTCATACCATGGCACAATGACTGGCGTCATGTTTTTCAAGCATTTATTGAATTTTTTATATAGTTGAAAACCCAACAAACAAACATTTGTGGTTTACTATTGCCACACATTTCATCGAAATATCTGTCCATTCCTTGTAAAAGGCATGAGAATTTACTAAATGGCACGAGCATGGTTTTCTAGGCCGTTCTTATGCACCCTTTCATGCACCGATTGTTTGAACTTGAATTATGTGCATTAATTCCTAGGAAATGCACATAATCCCCTAAATATGGCAAATGAACCGAGAAAAGTGCCAAATTTGAACACAGTGATTTACAGGTTGTATGTTCATCATAGAAAAAAATTCGTGGACAAAGGACAAAGGAAATTTGGGTCCCCCTTCAATCTTGGTGATTTCCCCCTCGAAACCATGGAACTTCCTCGGTGATGGTTCGATTTATGAAAGGCGTGCATGACGGCATTTTTACCAGGGCACGGTGAGGCCATACCATGGCACCACACCAGGCGTCATGTTTTCCAAGCATGTATTTCATTTTTGTATAGTTGTTAACCCAGTAAATGACGCGTTTATGGTTGACTATTGCACACATTTCCTTGAAATATTTGCCCATTCCTTGTAAAAGGCATGAGAATGTACTAAATAGCACGAGCATGGTTTTCCAGACCGTTCTTGTGCACCTTTTCATGCACCGATTGTCCGAATTTGAATTATGTGCATAATTAATGCCTATAAAATGCACATAATCCCCTAAATATGGTAAATGAGTTCGGAAAAATGTCAAATTTGAACACGTTGCATTTGAGGCGGTATGTTGATCGTTGGAAAACAAACTGATTGACAAACTAGGACGGAAATTTGGATTCCCCTTCAATCTTGGTGATTTCCCTCTCGAAAGCATTGAACTTCCTCGGTGATGGTTCGATTTATGAAGGGCGTGCATGACGACATAAATCAAACCTTCTCAACTTTTAACTAGGGCACGGTGAGGCCATACCATGGCACCACACCAGGCGTCATGTTTTCCAAGCATGTATTTCATTTTTTATAGTTGTTAACCCAGTAAATGACGCGTTTATGGTTGACTATTGCCACACATTTCCTTGAAATATCTGCCCATTCCTTGTAAAAGGCATGAGAATGTACTAAATAACACGAGCATGGTTTTCCAGACCGTTCTTGTGCACCTTTTCATGCACCGATTGTCCGAATTTGAATTATGTGCATAATTAATGCCTAGAAAATGCACATAATCCCCTAAATATGGTAAATGAGTTTGGAAAAATGTCAAATTTGAACACGTTGCATTTGAGGCGGTATGTTGATCGTTGGAAAACAAATTGAATGACAAACTAGGACGGAAATTTGGATTCCCCTTCAATCTTGGTGATTTCCATCTCGAAAGCATTGAACTTCCTCGGTGATGGTTCGATTTATGAAGGGCGTGCATGACGACATAAATAAAACCTTCTCAACTTTTAACCAGGGCACGGTGAGGCCGTACCATGGCACCACACCAGGCGTCATGTTTTCCAAGCATGTATTTCATTTTTGTATAGTTGTTAACCCAGTAAATGACGCGTTTATGGTTGACTATTGTCACACATTTCCTTGAAATATCTGCCCATTCCTTGTAAAAGGCATGAGAATGTACTAAATAGCACGAGCATGGTTTTCCAGACCGTTCTTGTGCACCTTTTCATGCACCGATTGCCCGAATTTGAATTATGTGCATAATTAGTGCCTAGAAAATGCACATAATCCCCTAAATATGGTAAATGAGTTCAGAAAAATGTCAAATTTGAACACGTTGCATTTGAGGCGGTATGTTGATCGTTGGAAAACAAACTGAATGACAAACTAGGACGGAAATTTTGGATTCCCCTTCAATCTTGGTGATTTCCCTCTCGAAAGCATTGAACTTCTTCGGTGATGGTTTGATTTATGAAGGGCGTGCATGACGACATAAATCAAACCTTCTCAACTTTTAACCAGGGCACGGTGAGGCCATACCATGGCACCATGCCAGGCGTCATGTTTTTCAAGCATGTATTTCATTGTTCTATAGTTGATAACCCAGTAAATGACGCATTTGTGGTTGACTATTGCCACACATTCCATTGAAATCTCTGCCCATTCCTTGTAAAAGGCTTGAGAAATTAGTAAATACCATGAGTATGGTTTTTCCACACCCTTCTTGTGCACCTTTTCAAGCACCAATTGTTTGAATTTGAATTATGTGCACTAATGCCTAAAAAATGCATATAATCCCCTAAATATTGTAAATGAACCCGGAAAAGTAACAAATTTTAACACGGTGATTAGCAGGGTTTATGTTCATCGTAGAAAAAACTCATGGATGAAGGACAAAGGAAATTTGGATTCCCATTCAATCTCGGTGATTTACTATCGCACACAATTCATCTCCATCGCCTCTACGAACCGTGTGTGTTCACTAACACATGCACCAGGAAAAAGAAAACCCTCTCCCACTTCGTCCCCACTCACTCGCCACGGACTCCTCCACAACTCTGCACCCTAAGCTCAACGGCTGTTGGCTGCGGGCATAGGTCGCGCTCCAAATGGCACGAGATTTTGCCCCTACTGCTTTCTGCCGCCTATCTGCATCGACATTCTAGATTCTGGTCGACTAGGGTTTTCTGCGGGATTGGGCCGGGGATTTTTCTCATGGAGAAGGTAATCAACTTAGCAAAATATTCACTCATCTCTTATCGTAGTCCGTCCGCCGCTGTTAATCAACCGGCGGAAATTGCCATGGAATCATTTTTGTTCTAGCTGATTCGTAGGTGTTCATTCATGTGTCCACAGTGCGAGAACAAATCGGGCAAATGTGGTCGTGGACAGTCGGAAACAAAGTTCTATCTCACCATTATGGATGACTTCAGGGAGCGCTCGGTATGTTCAATCTCAACCTACCACGGTCGGCATGGCCTAAATTTGTGAACATATACCGTCTGTTGCTACATTATCTATATATTTGCATCAAATCTTTGTTACATTATCTATTTTTAATTCCATATTTTGTACTTTGCTTTCATCTATATATTGTTTTGTTACATCAGTTACTCCCATATCTGCATCTTGCTCTGTTATTTCAATATATCTAATTTACGATCTTAATTTTCATTTCAAGCAGTACATCCCTTGCTTTGCAAGAACAGGAGCAGAAGGAAATCTTGGGCTTTACTTTGTTGATGACTCCCAGGATGTCATATTGACAATGCATCATGGATTTACAATGATAGTTAGCGTAAAACTTGATAAAGATGGTCACTCCTATTTTAATGCGGACCTTTGGAGAAAAATGTCTAAGTGTTATGAACTGAAAGCTGGCAATAAAATTCTAGTGTGTGCACCGTAGCCTGGTCTAATTGACATATGTTTACTTCCCCAACGTTATCAGCCGATCAAAGTCTGATCGAGGTTAGTGTCCTTTCAAATTTCTCCATGCTGTCATATTACTTAGCAAAATCGGTGTATTTGTTCTGACTAATTGATCACTATTTAAGCAACCAATTGTGATTTCATATTTTGACTCCGTTCCTAGGCAGTAACAAATTCTATTTACCAATTTATACACACTATATATTCTTCTGCCATGTTCTGAATAAATAATACCTTTCCACCTATTAAGCAGGATATGTTGGATGCATAGTGAACGATTTGTATGTTACTAAGTGTACCAAATTTCACTAGAAGGACTTGAAGCATGTCTTAAACTTTGTTGATAATCTGACAGAGATAGCACAGCGTATGAATGCTAGATTTTGGATGGGATTAATTAGACTTATGGTGCACACACTGAACAAGACCAATTGTGTGCACAAAACACTGGTAAAAAGTCTTATTTTTATGTTGATGCTCATAAACTATATATATTTTCAACGATATGTTACAATTGGTTTTTGTTCTACATGTCAACAAAAATTGCCCGCTGTAGCAGTTCCTGGATCGATTTCCCGGCGTGGTCGAATTACACTTGTGCCTGCTAATAACGCCAAAGTGATTGCAAGGTACTACATTTCCCGCAGAAATGGAACCATTCAAATTAACAAGTTCTTGCTTCTCGTGGCAATGCATCCATATTGGAAAATTGGAGACACTATTGTACTCATGCTCTACCAAGGCACAGGAGGGCTCTTCCTTTTTCATTGATGAGATGTTGAGTCGCCGTGATCAAGCTGCTGCCAGCGGATAGTTTGGTTGTTGGCCCTCAGCCTCTTAAAATGTGCTAGCTATTACTATGTTAAGTATGTAGATATGGACCATATGGTTGTTGGCCCTTAGCCTCTTAAAATGTGACAGTTGTTACTATGTTAAGTATGTAGATATGGACCATATCGTTGTCAAAACCGTGTTACGAAGATCCTCCTTTTGTCGAATAGTGTAACCACTATATATATGTTACTCAAATGCTGTTACCCAAGTTCTTAAATTTTCATGGAAAGTATTAGTATCGTACATAGTTCATTGAGTTTAAGCGTGTGCCTGATGTCCAGAAGGCATTTGCATATTAATTGTCCATATTCGAAATTCACACACATGTTAACATAAGGAAATGTAGTGTACCATACTAATCATCGCACACGAGTACTCGCAGACGCATCGTGTGCGATACTCCTAGCCACCGCAAGCAACTAGTTTGCATTTTTCAAAGTTTTTTGTACACACAGAAACACACACGAACTAACTGTATTAACCGTCTGTGATGTAATTTCTCATCGCAAACAATTTATCCGAGTCGGTTGTTTGCCACGTATCACACACATCTTGTTTACATGACTCGTTTGTGTTCTTTTGGCTCATCGCAAACAGTTCATCCATGTGAACTGTATGCCGCATATCACACACATCTTGTTAAGTTGAACCGTTTCTGTTGTGTTCCCTAATCGAAAACAGTTCGTCCGAGTGAACCGTATGCCGTATATCGCGCACACATTGATATGGCTGCCCGTTTCTGTTGTTCTACCTCATCACAAACAGTTCGAATGGATTAACCGTGTGCCCTGCATCGCACACACATTGATATGGCTGCCGGTTTCTGTTGTTCTGCCTCATCGCAAATAGTTTGAATAGATTAACCGTGTGCCCTGCATCGCACACGCAACAAAATATGAACCATGTTTGATGGCTCCGCCATCGCAAACGTTTTGCACCTTTTTTACGGTTTTTTACACCACCATTTGCGATTAATGCATCGCACACAGTTTCGGCAAAGGGCCTCTGATCATAGTGTCGCGTTAGCAGTATCCTGCAGTAGTGCTGTAGTAGATTGATAGATGCAAATAAAAGAAAATAAAATGCAGCAAGGTATTTTTGGGTTTTTGATAATATAGATCTGAAAATAAAAGAAGCAAATAAAAGAAAAGGCAATTGGCAATATGGATCTGAAAGTATATGATGGAAAATAGACCCGGGGGCCATAGATTTCACTAGTGGCTTCTCTTGAGAAAATAGCAAGGGTGGGTAGACAAATTACTGTTGGGCAATTGATAGAAAAGCAAATAATTATGACGAAATCCAAGACAATGATCATGTATATAGGCATCACGTCCAAGATTAGTAGATCGACTCCTGCCTGCATCTACTACTATTACTCCACACATCGACCATTATCTAGCATGCATCTAGTGTATTAAGTTCATGGGAAAACGGAGTAATGCAATAAGAACGATGACATGATGTAGACAAGATCTATTCATGTGGGAATAGACCCCATATTTTTACCCTTAATAGCAATGATACATGTGTGCCTTGCTGCCCCTTCTATCACTGGGAAAGGACACAGCAAGATCGAACCCATTACAAAGCACCTCTTCACCTTGCAAGATAAATAGATCAAGTTGGCCAAACAAAACCCAAATATCGAAGAAGAAATACGAGTCTATAACAATCAAGATTGGATATTAAATCAAGGAAAATCTGATCATAAACTCACAATTTATCAGATCCCAACAAACACACCGCAAAGAGTCATTACATCAAATAGATCTCCAAGAGACCGTTGTATTGAGATACAAAGAGATAAAAAGCCATCTAGCTACTGCCTACGGACTCATAGGTCTGAGTTGAACTAGTCATGCATCATCAGTGAGGCACCAATAAGAATGATGAACCCCTCCAGGATCGTGTTCCCCTCCGGCGGAGTGCCAGAATAGGGCTCTAGATTGGATCTCGTGGTTCTAGAACTTGCGGCGGCTGGAATAAAATTTCGTCAACTCCCCTAGGGTTTCTGGAGCAAGGAGGTATTTATAGAGCGAAGAGGCGGTGCGGGAGGCCACCGAGGTGGGCACAACCCACCTCGGTGTGCTTGGGGGCCCAGGTGCGCCCTAGTGGGTTGTGCCCCCTCGGGGCACCCCCCAGGTGCTTCTGTGGCCCATCTGGTGTCTTCTGGCCCAAAAAATCCACAAGAAGTTTCGCGGCATTTGGACTCCGTTTGATATTGATTTTCTGCGATGTAAAAAACAAGCAGAAAACAGCAACTGGTACTTGGCACTATGTCAATAGGTTAGTCCCAAAAATGACATAAAATGATTGTAAAACGATTGTAAAACATCCAGGACTGATAATATAACAGCATGGAAGAATAAAAAATTATAGATACGTTGGAGACGTATGGTTAACACACAAAAACAGTAGGGGTAAATATTGGGTTGTCTCCTAACAAGCACTTTTCTTTAATGCCTTTCTAGCTAGGCATGATGATTTAAATGATGCTCATATGAAAGATAAGAATTGGAACACAAAAAGAGCATCATGAAGCATATGACTAGCACATTTAAGTCTAACCCACTTCCTATGCATAGGGATTTTTTGAGCAAACAATTTATGGGAGCAAGAATCAACTAGCATAGGATGGTAAAACAAGCATAACTTCAAGATTTCAACACATAGAGAGGAAACATGATATTATTGCAATATGTAAAAGCATATGTTCCTCTCTCATAATAATTTTCAGAGGCATCATGAATGAATTCAACAATATAACCATCACATAAAGCGTTATTTTCATGATGCACAAGCATAGAAATTTTACTACTCACCACATAAGCAAAATTCTTCTCATTCATAGTAGTGGGAGCAAACTCAACAAAATAACTATCATGTGAGGCATAATCCAATTGAAAATCAAAATCATGATGACAACTTCATGGTTATCATTATTCTTTATATCATACATGTCATCACAATAATCATCGTAGATAGCAACTTTGTTCTCATAATCAATCGGAACCTCTTCCAAAATAGTGGATTCATCACTAAATAAAGTCATGACCTCTCCAAATCCACTTTCATAATTATTACAATAAGATTCAACACCCTCCAAAATCGTGGGATTATTAGTACCTAGAGTTGATACTCTTCCAAACCCACTTACATCAATATAATCATCATAAATAGGAGGCATGCTATCATCATAATAAATTTGCTCATCAAAACTTGGGGGACAAAAAATATCATCTTCATCAAACAGAGCATCCCCAAGCTTGTAGCTTTGCATATCATTAGCATCATGGATACTCAAAGAATTCATACTAACAACATTTCAATCATGCTCATCATTCAAGTATTTAGTGCCAAACATTTTATTGACTTCTTCCTCTAACACTTCAGCACAATTTTCCTTTCCATCATTTTCAAGAAAGACATTTAAAAGATGAAGCATATGAGGAAAACTCAATTCCATTTTTTTTGTAGTTTTCTTTTATAGACTAAACTAGTGATAAAACAAGAAACTAAAAGATTCAATTGCAAGAACTAAAGATATACCTTCAAGCACTAACCTCACCGGCAACGACGCAAAAAAAGAGCTTGATGTCTACTACACAACCTTCTTCTTGTAGACTCGTGTTGGGCCTCCAAGCGTAGATTTTTTTAGGACAGTAGCAAATTTGCCTCAAGTGGATGACCTAAGGTTTATCAATCCATGGGAGGCGTAGAATGAAGATGGTCTCTCTCAAACAACCCTGCAACCAAATAACAAAGAGTCTCTTGTGTCCCCAACACACCCAATACAATGGTAAATTGTATAGGTGCACTAGTTCGGCGAAGAGATGGTGATACAAGTGCAGTATGGATGGTAGATATAGGTTTTTGTAATCTGAAAATATAAAAACAGCAATGTAGAAAGTGGTAAAAGTGAGCGAAAATGGTATTGCAATGCTTGGAAACAAGGCCTAGGGTTCATACTTTCACTAGTGCAAGTTCTCTCAACAGTGATAACATAATTAAATCATATGGAAATCCCTCAACATGTGACAAAGAGTCACTCTAAAGTTCCTATTGTTGACATGAGACGAAATTACTTGTAGGGTACAAAACCATCTCAAAGTTATTCTTTCCGATCAATCCATTGAGCTATTCCTATCACAAACAGCCCTAGAGATCGTAGTAAAATAACACCATATGACAACCATAGAACCTCAAAGAGTGCCCCAAGATTCATTATATTCAATCCAACACAAAGAACCTCAAAGAGTGCCCCAAGATTCATACCGGAGAAACAAGGACGAAAACGTACATCAACCCCTATGCATAGATTACCGCAATGTCACCTCGGGAATCCGCGAGTTGAGTGCCAAAACATACATCAAGTGAATCAATAGAACACCCCATTGTCACCACGGGTATCCCACGCAAGACATACATCAAGTGTTCTCAAATCCATAATAGTATTCAATCCGATAATAGTGAAACCTCAAAGGTAAAACTCAATTCATCACAAGAAGATAGACGGGGAGAAGGACCATATGATTCAACTATAATAACAAAGCTCGCGGTACATCAAGATCATGCCAAATAAAGAACACGAGAGAGAGAGAGACCAAACACATAGGTACTAGTACATACCCTCAACCCCGAGGGTGAACTACTCCCTCCTTGTCATGGAGAGCACCGGGATTATGAACATGGCCACCGGTGATGGTTTCCCCCTCCGGCAGGGTGCCGGAATGGGCTCCCGATTGGTATTTCATGGCTACAGAGGTTTGCGGCAATGCAACTCCCGATCTAGGTTTCTTTCTGGGGGTTTCTAGATTTATAGGAATTTTTGGCATCGGTTTCAAGTCGGGGGGTCCACGAGGTAGCGACAAGACAGGGGGCGCGCCCTAGGGGGTGGGCGTGCGCTCCACCCTTGCCGCCACCTGGGACTCTTCTAGCCCAACTCCGGTGCTTCAGGGCTCTCTTTTGGTCCATAAAAAATCACTGTAAATTTTCTAAGAAATTTTATTTCTTCACAAAAAATGACACCATGGTAGTTCTACGGAGAACAACGTCAGTCCGGGTTTGTTCTAATCAAATCATACCAAAATCATATAAAATTGTTGCAAACATGGCATGAATACTTCATAAATTATAGATACGTTGGAGACGTATCAGGATCCGATGAACTTTGAGTCTATGATAAAATATTTACATCCATGAAAGTTATTTGAGTATTCTTTTGATCTCTTATATGCATGATTATTTATAGCCTCGTATTTCTTCTTCGAATCTTTGGTTTAGTTAGGCCGACTAGATCGATTTTTCTTGCCATGGGAAGAGGTGCTTTGTGATGGGTTTGACCGTGCGGTGTTCTTTCCTAGTGACAGAAGGGGCAACAAGACACGTATTGATCATTGCTATTAAGGATAACAAGATGGGGTCTATTCCTACATGAATATATCTTGTCTACATCATGTCATCATTCTTATTGCATTACTCCGTTTCTCCATGAACTCAATACAATAGATGCATGCTGGATAGCGGTCGATGTGTGGAGTAATAGTAGTAGATGCAGGCAGGAGTCGGTCTACTAATCTTTGACGTGATGCCTATATATTGATCATTGCCTGGATATCGTCATAATTATTTTAGGTTCTATCAATTGCCCAACAGTAATTTGTGTACCCACCGTGTGCTCTTTTCTTGAGAGAAGCCACTAGTGAAATCTACGGCCCGCGGGTCTATTCTTTATCATATTTGCTTTCTGATCTATTATTTGCCACTTTTATTTCCAAAACCCCAAAAGTACCTTGCTGCACTTTTTATTTGCATATTTTATTTCACGTTTTATCGAGATCTATTTATCCAATCTAGCACAAAACAATCTATCTTTTTACCGTGGAGGGATTGACAACCCCTCATGCGTCGGGTTGCAAGTATTTGTTCTTTGTGTGTAGGTACCATTTACATAGTGTTTCTTGGTTCTCCTACTGGATTGATACCATGGTTTCATAACTGAGGGAAATACCTACCGTAGTTGTGCTGCATCATCCCTTCCTCCTTGGGGAAATACCGACGTTGTTCAAGCGACATCAAAAGGAATTTCTGGCGCCATTGCCGGGGAGACATCATCAACATCTACCAGGTTCCTAATCACAAATCTAATCTCCTTGCAATTTACATTATTTCCCATTTGCCTCTCTTTTTCATCTCCCCCACTTCACAAAAATATGTCGTTTTATTCACCCTCTTTTTCGTTCGCCGTTTTCTTGTCAGATCTGTTTTCGTGTGCGTTCTTGTTTGCATAGTCAAGATGTCTCAAGAAAATACCAAGTTGTGTGATTTTTCCAATACCAATAATAATGATTTTATTAGCACTCTAATTGCTCCTCCTGCCACTAGTGCGGAGTCTTGTGATATTAATGCCACTTTGTTGAATCTTGTCATGAAGGATCAATTTTTCGGTACTCCTAAAGAGGATGTGGCGTCCCATCTTAACACATTCATAGAATTATGCGATATGCAAAAGAAAAAAGATGTGTACAATGATATTCTGAAATTGAAATTATTTTCATTCTCTTTGCGGGATCGTGCAAAAAATTGGTTTTCTTCTTTGCATTGCAATAGTATCGATTCTTGGGATAAGTGCAAAGATGCTTTTATTACTAAGTATTTTCCGCCTGCGAAAATTATTTCTCTTAGAACTTAGATCATGAATTTTAAGCAACCTGAGCATGAACATGTTGCACAAATTTTGGGAAAGAATGAAATTAATGCTAAGAAATTGTCCTACTCATGGTTTAAATCTTTGGATGATCATACAAATTTTTTATGCGGGATTGAATTTTATTTCTAGAATTTTTTTAGATTCCACCGCAGGTGGTGCTTTTATGGAAATTACTTTGGGTGAAGCTACTAAATTGCAAGTTAATATTATGGCAAATTATTCATAATGGCATACCGAAAGAGCACCTACTTGTAAAAAAGTTAATTTGATTGAAGAAATTTCTACTTTGAGTGAAAAAGTTGATGCTCTTATGAAATTGGTTTCTAATAAAAATGCTCCTATTGATCTTAATGATGTGCCTTTTTCTACTTTGATTGAGCAAAATAGTGATGTCGTAGATGTGAATTTTATCTCACGAAACAATTTTAATAACAATGCATATAGAGGTAATTTTAATCCTAGGCCTTTCCCGGGAAATTCCTTTAATAATTATGGTAATTCCTATGGTAATCCTTCTTAAAATAATAATAGGAACACCTCTGATCTTGAGAATAATATTAAAGAATTTATCAATGCTCAAAAGGTTTTCAATACTACGATAGAAGAAAAGTTGAATAAGATTGATGATATGTCTAGAAGCATTGATAGAATTTCTCACGACATAGAAAATCTCAAGTTGAAATTTTGTGTACCTAAGGTTGAAGAGCCAATTAAATCTTTATATGTTTCTATGGATGAAAGTAAGAAAAGAACCGCTATGCTAAGACCTAAAATAGAATTTTTAGAAAGAGCGTTTTCTAGTGATTGCCTTCATAAAAGTGATGAAGATCTTAAAGTGATTAGTGTTTCTTCTATTGATTCCTTGTTTAGTAAAATTAAAATTGATGATAAAGTGACTGAAGAAGAGTCAACTTTAGCTAGAAGGTGCCCCAATAATTCGGAGGGGGAAAGTCTTGATGAGAAAATTGACAAAAGTGTGTTTGGAGAGGTCAAAACTTTAACTAGTGACGTGCCCACTTGGATTACAAAGACTTTAATTATGATAATTGCTCTTTGATTGATTGTATTTCTTTGTTGCAATCCATGATAAATTTACCTCATGCCTATGAACAAAATAAAGCTTTTACTAAACATATCGTAGATGCCATGATGAAGGCTTTAGAAGAAAAGTTGGAATTAAAGATTTCAATTCCTAGAAAACTACATGATGAATGGGAACCTCCTATCAAAGTCAAGATTAAAAATTATGAGTGTTTTGCTTTGTGTGATTTGGGTGCTAGTGTTTCCACAATTCCGAAATCTCTATGTGATGTGCTTGGTCTTATAGATATGGAAGAATGTTCTCTTAATTTACACTTGGCGGATTCTACTTTAAAAAGCCTATGGGAAGGACTAATGATGTTCTCATTCTTGCAAATAGGAACTATGTGTGTCGGGGGAAACGACACCAATGGGATCACTGGAATCCCTTCTACGGTTGGCGGGCGCGGGGTTGTGGAAAGAGCAGGATCGAGAGATCAACGCGGGGGGATTATCCAAGTTCAGGCCACAAGTGATGTGTAATACCCTACTCCTGCCGGTTTCTGTTTATCTGGTGTTCTTGGACTAGCTACAAGGCGTGCAGGGTCCAAAAAGTCCGAATCCCCCCCAGTACGCCGCGGGCCTCCTTTTATAGACAAAGGGGCTGCCTCAGTGGCACATAGGAGGTGGAAAGCTATACAGTGGTCGAGTCTATCCTCTGGCACCGTAGGACAAACGCATTTAATGCGCTGCCAATGTGCCCTTCTTGCTTTATCGGGGATGGCAAGGAAGCTCGTCCCAGCTGTCACCGCCTCGCCTGGCTTCGACGCGCGTCCGATTTGACGAGGCGTGTAGGGCCACGCTGGCCGGCTGGCTGCTCAGTTGGTGTGGTGGCAGAGTCTTCACGAAGATCTGCATACCACCATGCAGGTGCTTGCTGAGTTGGCCTAGAGGTCGCGCGTCGCCACGCAGGTGCTCGCCTAGTTGGTGGGCTGGCAGCTGTATGGGAACGACAGTGGAGTCTTGGTAGAAGTGCGCCTGGCTGTGGCCCTGCGGATGTCTTCGGCAAGGGTCTTGCCGGGGCCCCGGCAAGGGTCTTGCCGTGGCAACGCGGTCGTCCCCGGCAAGGATCTTGCCGGGGGTCTCGTGGGTTTCCTCGGCAAGGATCTTTCCGAGGATCATCGTCTTCTGGTTCTCATCTGATATTGTGTGTTTCAGATCTTCACAAAGATCTACATGGCACCATGGAGGTGCCTCCCGAGCCTTGGTTCCAATGTGGTTGATGGTCTTGGAACTCTTGGGCTCAAGGGTGGCGGCTCTGCTGGTGTCGGGCAAGTTTCCCGGGCAAGGCTCTTGCCGGGGCTGTGGAGGTCGCCCCGGCAAGGGCCTTGCCGGGGGAGTTCACCTCGCCCCTCTGCTCTTTGCGTTTCTGTCTTGGCGTTGCTCTAGTTGTCTTGTGGTTTTTCTTCCTCTGCCCCGCCAAGGGTGGCCAGGGGAGTGGGGCTGCGACTGCCCACGCACAAGTAAAGGGGTGCAAAAAGGGGCCCCTACTTTTGTACTTCGACAGGAGCCCCCGGGCCTGGGCCACATATAAGCGCGGGGCGTTATTGGGCGAGGCCCAGAACGGTGCGCGGGCGTGCGTGCGGCAGAGTTTTTACCGCAGTAACTCCCTCGCTCGTTGCGCTCACCCGCGTTGAATGCGCGAAGTGGGGGTCATACATGGGGCGGTTGCTGCCCTCATGCGTCGCATCGTAGTAAAGAGGCGGCTCGCGCCTTCCCCATAAAAAGGAGGAAAACGCGGGGGCGCGGCTCATTTCCTAAGTGGACTCGAGTCACGGCCTTCAAGGCGCCCGTGCCCCACGATCACGGGGTGGAAGACGGTCGCCTCACTTGTCTCCTCGATTTCGGCTTGCTCGCCATGTGTCCCCCATGCCTCGAAGATGGTGGGAGGTGGACGCGGGGGGCACGGGCCTTAAATGACGAGGCGGGGAACCGGGTCGTCGCTGATTGGAGCAGCGGGTCGATCATGATTCCCTGCGCCCCTAGTGGCTGGATTGGTTAAGTGGGGCCGCCGAGCCCTGGCCCTGCCCCTTTATAAGAAGGGGAGGGGGATGGCACCCCTCAATCTTTCATCATTCATATCCTTCCATCTTGGCTCCTTCTTTTCTTCTGCCATGGCGAGAGGGCGCGCCGGTGCTCCGATGCCGGCGACGAGGGTCTCTGCTCAACAGCGCACCCCTCCTTCTCAAGAGCTCGTGGCGGCGGAGCCAACCGTGAGAGGAAGGGGGAGGGGGCGAGGCCGAAGTCGCGGTGGCGCTCGGGGAAGAGGAGGCCGGGGCGGCGCACCGGCAGCCCCTCCCCCAATGGAGGGCCACGTCGGAGACCAGCCCCGTGAGTTCATCGTCAGGCTGCACCGGCCAGTGCACCGTCGTCTTCGTCTCCCTACTCCGTTCGCTCGGGAGATGGAGCTCGACCCGCCAGAGACTCTGAGGTTGCATATGAGGGGCTGCGGGAATGGTAGCACGCAGGTCGATGTCGACTTCCCTGCCCCTCACGTCATGTATCTTCGTCGTGGATGGAAGACCTTCGCTCGTGCCCATAGCCTGTCGGAGGGGCTCGTTCTCTACTTCAAATTAATTGAGAACGGCCTGCTCTCCGTCAAGGTCTTTGGGGACTTGGGAACTCGCCTAAAGTGCTGCGTGGAGAGCTCCTCCAATGATGAAGACTCCTCCTCAAGCGGGAGTGACGAGGAGGACAGCGACAGCGACGACGAGGGCGTCAAGCGGGAGGACGCCGGCTCCAACTCCGAACGACCGCGTCGCCCTCCCCCCTTGGCCACGCGCCCTGCTGAGGGCCTTCCTCGTCAAGCTCTCCATCGGCGCGTTCCCCGTCGCCTCCTTTTTGCCTTCACCCGCCGCACCTGGGAGGAAAGGGGCAAGAACGGGGATAACGGGGCACTTATCTTTTTTAGTTTTAAGCCTGCGAGCTCCTATAGATTTAAATCTTGTAATCTCCTTGCTCATGTTTGCATTCCGTACGAACTGTACCTGTTTGGAACGTATTAATGAAAAAGGGTGCTTGCCGGGTTCTTTGTGCGTGAGCGAGGCCCATGCCAAGGAATGGATCCTTGTTATTTTTAAGATGAACATTGTCGCCCGGCAACAGGCCTTGCCGTCCCCTCACTTCATTAACGACCATACTCACGCTCTCGGCGGAGGCAGGGGCGAAGTAGGGTTAGGCCCTTCGTTTGCTTCCTTGTCACCGCAACTACAACCAAGTTCCGGCCTAGGGAATAGTTCTTGGGCACAGGAAAGGGGGAGCACGGTGGCCCAGGAATGAACAAGGCTTCATACATCCCAATTCCATACGGAAATGCATAACAGGGGATAAAGGACTTATTTGGATCTGCAGCCCTCGGCAACCCTGGCTTGCCGTGGTCGGGTGCTCGAATCTGCAGCCCCCCGGCAATGGCTTGCCTGGGTCGGGGATGTCGATCTGTCTTCCTGCCCTTAAATGGCTTAGCAGAAACGCCTGTGCAGCCTGCAAACCAAAGAGAAGACTGGAAAGGACGAAAAGACACACACCCGACCTCTATGCTAGGGGTTAGTTGCCGCCGGGCACTATCAACCCTACCAAAGAGAGACTTAACCTAGCATGCATGCTAAAACTTAGGGCGCCAACGCTTCATTTATTTATGCTCAGGGTCTGCGCCTGGCTTTGTACAAAGGGTTACATGCCTTGTCGGCAAAGCTTGTACAAAAGGTGGCTTGCCGGGAGGCCCGGCAACCGCGCCTCATGGGTAAAACTTACGAAGATGTTCGATGTTCTAGGAGTTGCTCACTGGGATACCATCTTCAGTCTCCAGGCGGACTGCGCCAGGCCTGGTGACTCGTATTATCCGATAAGGGCCCTCCCACTTCGGCATCATCTTGTTGGAATTCTTGGTCGACTGAACGCGCCGAAGAACAAGGTCGCCTTCGTCAAGACTTCGGGCATGAACCTTGCGGCTAAGGTAGCGGCGCAAGGCCTGCTGGTAGTGTGTAGCTCACACAGCCGCCCGAAGACGATCTTCCTCAAGGAGCGTTGTGTCATCTTGCCGCAAGTGCTCTTGCTCAAGCTCGTCATAAGCGAGCACTCGAGGTGACTCGTATGTGAGTTCCGTGGGGAGAACTGTGTGGCACCCTGGCTCAGAGTGACCGGTTTACCATGAATTGCCAGCCCAGAGACCATGTCTTCTGGCAACACACAACATCTTGGTACAGAAAGCAACTGCTTTATTGATGCTAGCGGATCAGAGTTTATATTACAACAGATGTCGAGGCCAAGCAGTACACCCGGTGCGGCTGAACAATATGTACATTATTTAGTGAACATAAAGGGGCCTCGATCATAACAACTACGCGGCAGCAGAACAACGTCGTAGCGGAAACTCCATATCATAGGGACACCGATGTGGACACGATCTAGACTCGAGCAGCGCTCCTCTCCAATGAGACTTTCCTAAAATCTGGCATGACACGCCAGGTCGGTACATTGAATGTACTTGCAAGCTCACAACATGCATAATCATAATGGCAAACAATATCATGATAATTAACCAATTAATAATAATGCAACACTATATGTCCAACATGCTGTGATCATGCTCGAACGTCCCTCGGGACAGACTTACCAACCGTGATCATTCTCGGATCACAACCAAACCACCATCATGGTCTTGACAAGAGTAACTCATGATCCATACGGCGATCACAACCACGACCAATATTTGGTCCCGAACATCTCGATGGCCTTTCAGCCATCATCAACAGTGCAAAGTTCATAGCTTAGTGTGCAAATTTTATTAAACGTTGACTCATGGTGGGACCTCCTACGAGGTGTCCGTGACCGTGGACTCGGCTATCGATAGATTATGCACTCTGCAGAGGTAGCACACTGTACCCACACCACGGAACCCATGGCCTCGCACTCCCATTCGGGTGGACCAACGGCATTCCGACAAAACCCTTCCATTGCCATGACACTCTCCCGGCCAGCCGACCCAATCCCCAACGGGCTAGTCCTGGGTGGCCCCATGTCTACCAAAGACACAATGACCACCGTCGTGGCCAAAACGATCCCACTCGGGGACCCGGTACCATAATCTCAACAACGGGCACACAAGGTTATGCCTGCATACCGGGCCAGTGTAAGCATGCCATAACCTTCCCTAGTTGGAGGCACCGACCAGAGGCAATGTCAATGGACCGAATCAAGGCCTTCCCACAAAGGCAAATGTGGTTGCACTGGGAAAAACTCGATTCAGCGGCACCATGTCCGAGTCAATGATATATTCGAGTTGAGTTATATTCAGGTTCAACTTAAAACGAAAATGACCGGTGTCATAGCATGCCATGAAATGCAAAACTACACATGCATCACATATTAACGAAAATGACTGATGTCAACCATATTCACACTAAGCATAAACATCAACAACTTATATTACTTTCCTGGCCAGGTTAGCTCACACTTTAACCAAAATATTTTGTAGCAAGTTTTATTATTTTCTCATGCAAGAAAGTAACTCCGATTAATTTCTCACATGCATAGCAAAGATTATACCACAAACAAATCCTAACTTCTTTACCAACCAAGTTAGGTTGAAACATTCTGTAAGTCAAGTAACAAGTACTTAACAGAATATTTTCTAGCAAATTTTTACTATTTTATTTTATGCAAGAAAATAACTTTAAGTAATTACTAACATGCATAACAAAATTATTTGTATCAACACCACAAATAGATCTTAGCTTTGCTTTACCAACTAAGCTAGTTTCAACATTCTGTAAATAAAGCATAATAACTAACCAACACTTAACAGAATATAAATAACACAATAGTTATTTAAATGCATGGATTAATCATTTCATTCAGGTAAGAAAATCATAAATATTGAAATGACACCATGAAAATGTTGTTGTGGCTTGCCTTAGTGCAGATGAGGTTCACAAGCCTTCTGGTGATCCACAAGACAAGCCTCACCCTCTGAAAATAATTTTAAGCACAAAAAGAAAATATCAAGAACACTTCTGAAAATCACCAGAAATTCTAAACAACTCAGAAAAATCTCATCTTTGGTGAGCTGCTAGATTTCTTTGCAAAGAACAAAATGCAAAAAGAATCAATTCATTTGGACTTATGGTTGAAGAGTTATGGCTGTCGAAGGCGTAAAGCCCAGGGGCGCCACCACTCGTACCGCTTCACGCACGTACAGAGTGGCTGACTAGCGGGCCCCGCTAGTCAGGTGAGGAGGAGGGGCAGAAGGAAACAGAGGGAGTCGCGGCTTCGCCGGAGCTCTCGCCGGTGACGAGGGCTCCTTGGCCAAAACGAGAGGGACGGATGGAGAGAGGGGACGGAGGCGCACCTGCCCATACCCGTAGCGTAGCTAGGGTGGTCGGACGGCGTCGGAATCGACCTTGCAAGCGGAGGCCGAACGCGGTGGTTGCCGGAGATGAGGAAGACGGGGAGCAGAGGCAACTCCAGGGGCTCCAGGGGGACGGGATGGCTTCACCGGAGAGCGGCGGAGGCCCTGGAAGGGTCGCCCTGGCCTGGGAGTGGCTGGAGCTACCGCGGCGACCAGAGGGGATCGCCGGCGAGCTCGAGCTCGAGGACGGCGGCCCGCGGCCTGCCCGGCCGGGCTACGGTTTCCTACGTGCTTGTGGGGTGTGTGGGAGTGGTGGATGGTTTTCGAGGAGGCTAGGGGCGGCTCCATTTATAGGCGAGCGGAGAGGGGGGTTCGGGCTCCACCGGTGGACACCTGTCCACGGTGCCCGGTGACGAGCGGCGTCAGTGAGAGTGGGAGAAGGCGACGCAGCTCACGCGGCGACTGTTGGTGAACGGGGACGAGCACAGGAACGAGGAGAAGGCGACGAGCACAGTGCGCACCACACTGTTGGGTTGGCCGGACCGTGCCCGTGCTCGCTGCGGCGAGCTCCGGCGTTGGCGAGCGCCAGGGGGGAGTTAATGGCGTGAGACGAGGATGGTGGCGAAGTTTGGCACGCTCGGGAAGACGGGAGAAGCGAGCACGTGCGAACAGAGCGCTCGGCGGCACTCAGAGCGCGTCGACACGCAGTCATGGCATGGTGGACACGCGTGGTCACCGCGCGAACTCCTCCCTCAGGCCAACCTACGTCCTAAAATCATGTCTGGCATGTTGTTCGTGGTGGTTTTGAAGTTTACCACGCTTTGGTTTGGATCCAGGTGCAGTAGAGGAGTTTTTACATGCCAAATAAGTTTCTGGTCAGTAACTTTGAGAGGTTACTGAGGTTAAACGGCTGGGAGTTGGGGGCTGTGCTTTGGAGGTTAGCCATGATCTACTAAGGTGAAAATGCACAAGAAAACCCAGGCACAAAGGAGCAAGTAAAATGGTAGTTGCTGTAGAAACCACCATTTCTGTCCAGAACAGAAAATATTATCTGTAGCAAAAATATTCCAAAAAGTGATGAAATATTTTTGCTCAGGAAGGTGCCCTAGGTTTCAAGGAATATTTGTGAATTATGTCAGATTTTTCCGGGCCATAAAATTTGGGGTTGCTTTGGAGCATATTGATCTAGCTAGGGTTTTTGGGAGAAAAATGAATATTTTTCATTTACGAAAAATATTCCAAAGATTATTTTGGGGTGGATCAGAAGGGGAATGATGATTACAGAGGGAAATGAAGCACTTGGGTGAAAGCCAAGGGTACCCAAGTGTTTAAGTCCATATGTAAAGATTCAAAAACTCCAAATTTCAAATTGACTCCAAATGAAAATCAAGCAAATGAGACAGGGCAAAAACCAGGCTGTCACAAACCTCCCCCACTTAGAATGAATCTCGTCCTCGAGATTCGGTTGCTTGGGAAAACCACTCTGGATAATGTGACTGTAGAAATTCTTCCCGCTCCCAAGTTGATTCTGACTCTGTGTGATGCTCCCACTGAACTTTGTAAAATTTCCTTACTTTACTGCGAGTGACCCTTTCCATCTGATCCAAAATTCTAAACGGTCTCTCTTCATAAGTTAAATCATTTGCCAACTCTACCTCAGCCATAGCAGTCCTTTTCTCAGGCGGGGATATGCATCGTCTCAATTGTGAAACATGAAACACGTTGTGCACGTCTGCCAATTCAGCAGGTAGTTCCAATTGATATGCAACAGTACCCACTCGAGACATAACCGGGAATGGACCAATAAATCTGGGCGCCAACTTTCCACGAGTCTGAAATCTCTTGAATCCTTTCATAGGAGTGACTCGGAGGTATACGTGTTCTCCGGGTTCAAAATTGATCTGTCGGTGCTTTGCATCATAATAACTTTTCTGTCGAGATTTGGCCAATTGCAATCTGTCTCTGATTTCCTTAACTTGTTTCTCAGCTTCCATCATGAGATATGTTCCGAAGATACGGCTATCTCTAGTTTTAGACCAATTTAAAGGAGTGCGACACTTACGGCCATACAGAGCTTCATACGGTGACATTTTTATACTGGTCTAGAAGCTGTTGTTATAGGAAAACTCGGCATATGGCAAGCAGTCTTCCCATTTAGGTCCTTGTGCTAAAGCACAGGCTCGCAACATATCTTCGAGTATTTGATTTACGCGTTTTGTCTGTCCATCCGTCTGAGGATGATAAGCAATACTATATTTCAGTGCTGTCCCCAAGGCTTGATGGAGGCGTGACCAAAAAGCAGAGGTAAACAGGGATCCTCGGTCGAAAGTAATAGTTCGGGGTACTCCATGCAGACTGACTATTCTGGATACATACAGCTGTGCAAGTTGATCTGCTCTGTATCTGGTGCTGATCGGAATGAAGTGAGCAACCTTGGTTAGGGTGTCCACTATGACCCAGATTGGATCATTGCCTCGCTGAGTCTTAGGCAATCCCGTAATGAAATCCATACAAATGTCATCCCATTTCCATTGGGAAACCGGCAGCGGTTGGAGGAGTCCGGCTGGCTTCTGATGCTCTGCCTTCACCTTGTTACATATGTCGCAACAGGCCACAAAATAGGCAATGTCTTTCTTCATTCCATCCCACCAGAATATTTGTCTAAGGTCCTCATACATTTTCGTACCTCCCAGGTGAATGGAATATGAGGATTCGTATGCTTCTGACAGGATTTCTTCCTTAAGTCCGGTTGATTGGGTACACAAATCCGTCCACGGAATCGGAGGGTACCGAATTTGTCCTTGGAGAAATCTGGGGTCTGCTCTGCCATCTGGCCCTTGGCATATCTTTGCAGCTTGGTGTCAGCTGGCTGGGCCTTGCGGATCTCTTCCTCAAGTTTGGGGGTAACTTCCAAAATATAATTAGCGATGCCAGCATCCACTATGACGAGGTTGAGCTGAGCGATCTCCTCTTGGAGTTCGGGAGGCAAGGATTTCAATATGACATTCAAGCTGGCGGGCTTTCGACTGAGTGCATCGGCAACCACGTTGGCCTTACCCGGGTGGTAATTTATTCCAAGATCATAATCCTTGACCAACTCTAGCCATCTTCATTGACGGAGGTTTAAATCTGGTTGAGTAAATATGTATTTGAGACTTTTGTGGTCGGTAAAAATTTGGCACCTTTTTCCAATGAGGTAGTGTCTCCAAATTTTTAGCGCATGAACCATCGCAGCCAATTCCAAATCATGAGTAGGATAATTTCCCTCGTGGGGTCGTAGCTGTCGCGATGCATATGCTACTACCTTGTTGTCTTGCATAAGTACGCAACCAATGCCTTGCCTGGAGGCGTCACAATACACATCAAAACTGCGATAAATGTCTGGAAGAGTCAATACAGGTGCGGTTGTCAGCCGTATCTTTAGCTCATTAAAACTTTCCTCATAGTCCTCGTCCATTCAAACTTCTTATCCTTTTTGAGCAGCTCCGTCATGGGTTTAGCAATCTTGGAAAACCCTTCAATGAAACGACGGTAATATCCAGCTAATCCGAGAAAACTCCGTATCTGCGTCACGGTCGTTGGCGGCACCCAATCGAGCACATCCTTTACTTTGCTCGGGTCCACGGCTATACCTTCGGCGGATAGTACATGTCCGAGAAACCCAACTTGCTTGAGCGAAAATTTGCATTTACTGAATTTGGCGTATAGCTGATGGTCGCGGAGTTGTTGTAGCACTGCTCGGAGGTGATCCTTGTGCTCTTCTTCACCCTTGGAGTAAATGAGGATGTCATCGATGAAGACTACCACGAATTTGTCGAGGAAGTCCATGAATACTTTGTTCATCATATGCATGAAGAAAGCAGGGGCATTGTTGAGACCAAAGGACATCACGGTATATTCATAAAGACCATACCGAGTAGTGAATGCGCTCTTAGGAATATCCTCCTTTTTAATCTTGAGCTGATGATATCCGGTCCATAAATCGATCTTAGAGAATACTTTAGCCCCACTGAGCTGATCAAACACATCATCAATCCTTGGCAGTGGATATTTATTTTTGATGGTGACCTCATTCAGCTGGCGGTAATCTACGCACATGCGGAGACTGCCATCCTTTTTGTCCACGAAAATAGCAGGTGATCCCCATGGTGAAGAGCTGGGATGAATATATCCTTTCTGGAGCAGTTCATCAAGCTGTTTATTTAGCTCCACTAATTCTGATGAGGGCATCCGGTAGTACTTCTTGTATAACGGTGCAGTTCCGGGCACAAGATCTATTGCAAATTCCAGCTCCCGATCTGGTGGCATGCCTGGCAGTTCTTCTGGAAATACATCAGGGTACTCGCTGACCACAGGAATTAATTCCAACTCAGCCACAGCGGTGAAAACCAATTCTTGCTTGGGTATATTCTTGCGAGCATAGAATTTGGTAGTCTGCCCATTCAGACTGGTCAAAGTGACTTCTCGTGTTGTGAAGTTTATGCAAACTTGATATTGGGTCAACCAATTCATACCCAATATAATATCCAACTTTTCAGACTCAATGATTATCAGAGAGGTTGGAAAGTAGACTCCGTTGATATTGATTTCCAGATCACGGCAGACCAGATTGCTCTTGATTAAAGATCCCGGGGTTTGTACCAGCATATTTTTGCCCAAAAGCGTACAAGGAAATTTGTTTTGGGCAGCAAAACTCCGAGAAATAAAAGAATGGGAAGCCCCAGAGTCAAATAAAATTACGGCAGGTATGTCATTAACAGAAAACATACCAATGACGACTTCTGGGTTCTCTTGGGCTTCATCGGCTGAGATATGATGCACGTGCCCAGTGAAGTTTTGCTGGGTCGGGCATGACTCCATAAAGTTGACTTGTGGCCTGATTAGGGCATTCGCCTTGTTGTTCTTGGGGCACTGTCTGGCATAATGTTTGTTCTGCCCACAACTGAAGCAAGAATTATTGCGCTGACACTCCTCATGCATTGGGTTGGTCACGACATTCTTGACTTGAGTGGTGGTCTTGTTAACATTCTGTTGCCGATTTGGCTTGTATTCCACCTGAGTCTGCTGCCAGGTACGAGCCTTTTGCACTGGTTGCCCATCCTTCTTTGGCTCAAACTTACGCTTGTTGTCGTTGTTAACAGTCCTATTATCTGATATAAGCTTGTGCTCCCGTTCAGCAATGAAAGCCTTGTTCACCAGAGTTTGGAAATCTGGGAAATCAAGCATACTGAGAGTACACCGGAGTTGCGGATTTAAGCCTCCAAGAAATCTGTCAATCTTCCTTTCTTTGGTGGCCACGTCATAAAGAGAGTAACAGGCCAGATGATTGAATTTTTGCAAATATTCCCCCATAGACTGATTTCCTTGGACGAGTGCGAGAAATTCACGCTGCTTAGTCTTCATAACTCCAGTAGAGATATGATATTTCCGGAATTGATCCTTAAACTTTTCCCAGGTGATTTCTTCATCAACAGGCCACATGGCTTTTGCATTTTCCCACCATATGGTAGCTGCGCCTTCAAGGTAATGAGTTGCAAATGGAACTTTATCATTTTCTTTAGTACGAGCAATCTCAAGCTTTTTCTCAATGGTACGCAACCAATCGTCTGCATCCAATGATCAACAATCTGACTGAAACTGGGTGGCTTGGTCCTTTGGTAATCTGACAGCTTTGAGTGATGACCGTTCTGATTTCCATTCTGTCCAACCATAGCTTGCACACTTCTTAGTATTTCGATCAGATCATTGTTCCTTCTTTCCACAAACATACGCATAATTTGCTCGGTGGAGGGCGGTTTTCGCGGTGGAGGCAGTGGTGGAACGTACGGCTCGGGAGAATGTCCTGCCTGTCGTGCGGAACGACGAACAGGAGTTCCCTCACGAACGTTGCTACTGCTGCCTCCCCGCGTCATCCTATTGTGGATTTTTCCCAAGACAACCCAATCGAGATGAGAAACATCCAAGAATAAATTTGGGGAAAAGCCAGCAACAAATCCCGGAAGAAAACAAAAGAGCGAAGAAAATACGGCGAATAAAGTCCCAACATAATTATACATAGACTCATACATGAAAGATAAACAACACGCTAGGTTCAACTACTCTCATACATGCAACGAAACATCATGACTCGTACGACTACATTCGTACATCATCCGGACGACTGCGAATACTCAAAGACACTACTGCTCTGCTGGTGCTGCGGTGTCCTCCCTTGAAGCGGTCTCGGATCCTGAACTGATGAGGTTAACGGAAACCTCCGGGTTAAAGGTAACACGACAGCACTGCCTCGAGGGCTCCCCCTCAGGGGCAGGGGTAGGATGAAGCATCGGGGCTACAGGAGTAGCGAGAAGTGAAACCCACTCGGCAGGAGTACTGAGAGGATTCACGGCCGAGACGCCCGTGCTACTCGGAGGAGTAACCGGTGAAATAGGGGAACTAGAACTGGCTGGAATATAAGGGGTAAATCCCAGAGAATATGGAGTAGTGGCAGATCTAGTAGTGACTAAAGCAGCGGCTAAAGCAGTACGGGCACAAGTCAGCTCTCGAGCCAGCTCGTGGATCATAAGGTAGCTAGCAGTGACATAACGAGCAAGGTGGCTAGCAACACTATCAGACTCCAGATCAATGATAGGGAAACGGACACGACCATTATCGTGCAGAGAAGGGTAGTAATAGAAACCTGGGTGGTTCTGCATTTGGACCTCGTTGTAGCGAAGCTCGACAAGGACCTTGAATGCAGCAAACTGGACAGCCTGAGAAGCGGTGGAGGCGTAACCGCTCCGAGAAGTACGAGTGTAAGAGCTGGAATCGAAACTAGTGCGCAGAGTGACCACTGCGTGATACTCATACACTGAATCAGCTAGACTCTCCCGGTGCACACGATAAACTAGGTCGTCTCCGAGAGGGTACAGCCGACGCCACACGTTGCGAAGGAGGTGCGGTGACGTGTACGGCATCAGCTGCAACTGGCACGGATACGGCACCGGATCCATCTACACTCACAACCATTAGCAGGTTAGCATAAAAATATAAACCAAATGCATGCAATGCAACAACCAGCTACAATTGCTACCGGCACTCAACTTAAACTCATATCTATCGTCCAGTTAACACGTCGTAGTCTAGCGTGGCCTACAGTCAGCGCGGCTCTGATACCAAGCGTTGTGGCACCCCAGCTCAGAGCGACCGGTTTACCATGCATTGCCAGCCCAGAGACCATGTCTTCTGGCAACACACAACATCTTGGTACAGAAAGCAACCACTTTATTGATGGTAGTGGATCAAAGTTTATATTACAACAGATGTCGAGGCCAAGCAGCACGCCCGGTGCGACTGAACAATATGTACATTATTTAGTGAACATAAAGGGGCCTCGATCATAACAACTACGCGGCAGCGGAAACTCCATATCACAGGGACACAGATGTGGACACGATCTAGACTCGAGCAGCGCTCCTCTCCAACGAGACTTTCCTGAAATCTGGCATGACATGCCAGGTCAGTACATTGAATGTACTTGCAAGCTCACAACAGGCATAATCATAATGGCAAACAATATCATGATAATTAACCAATTAATAATAATGCAACACTATATGTCCAACATGCTGTGATCATGCTCGAACGTCCCTCGGGACGGACTTACCAACCGTGATCATTCTCGGATCACAACCAAACCACCATCATGGTCTTGACAAGAGTAACTCGTGATCCTTACGGCGATCACAACCACGACAAATATTTGGTCCCGAACATCTCGATGGCCTTTCAGCCATCATCAACAGTGCAAAGTTCATAGCTTAGTGTGCAAATTTTATTAAACATTGACTCATGGTGGGACCTACTATGATGTGTCCGTGACTGTGGACTCGGCTATCGATAGATTATACACTCTGCAGAGGTAGCACACTGTACCCACACCACGGAACCCATGGCCTCGCACTCCCATTCGGGTGGACCAACGACATTTCGACAAAACCCTTCCATTACCATGACACTCTCCCGGCCACTCCGACCCAATCCCAACATGTTAGTCCTGGGTGGCCCCGTGTCTACCAAAGACACAACGACCACCGTCGTGGCCAAAACGATCCCACTCGGGGACCCGGTACCATAATCTCAACAACAGGCACACAATGTTATGCCTGCTTACCGGGCCAGGGTAAGCATGCCATAACCTTCCCGAGTTGGAGGCACCGACCAGAGGCAATGTCAATGGACTGAATCAAGGCCTTCCCACAAAGGCAAATGTGGTTGCACTGGGAAAACCTCGATTCAGCGGCACCATGACCCAGTCAACGATATATTCGAGTTGAGTTATATTCAGGTTCAACTTAAAACGAAAATGACCGGTGTCATAGCATGCCATGAAATGCGAAACTACACATGCATCACATATTAATGAAAATGACTTATGTCAACCATATTCACACTAAGCATAAACATCAACAACTTATATTACTTTCCTGGTCAGGGTAGCTCACACTTTAACCAAAATATTTTGCAGCAAGTTTTATTATTTTCTCATGCAAGAAAGTAACTCCGATTAATTTCTCACATGCATAGCAAAGATTATACCACAAACAAATCCTAACTTCTTTACCAACCAAGTTAGGTTCAAACATTCTGTAAGTCAAGTAACAAGTACTTAACAGAATATTTTCTAGAATTTTTTTAATATTTTAATTTATGCAAGAAAATAACTTTAAGTAATTACTAACATGTATAACAAAATTATTTGTATCAACACCACAAGTAGATCTTAGCTTTGCTTTACCAACTAAGCTAGTTTCAACATTCTGTAAATCAAGCATAATAACTAACAAACACTTAATAGAATATAAATAACACAGTAGTTATTTAAATGCATGGATTAATCATTTCATTCAAGTAAGAAAATCATAGATATTGAAATGACACCATGAAAATGTTGCTATGGCTTGCCTTAGTGCAGATGAGGTTCACAAGCCTTCTGGTGATCCTCAAGACAAGCCTCACCCTCTGAAAATAATTTTAAGCACAAAAAGAAAATATCAAGAACACTTCTGAAAATCACCAAAAATTCTAAACAGCTCAGAAAAATCTCATATTTGGTGAGCTGCTAGATTTCTTTGCAAATAACGAAATGCAAAAAAATCAATTCATTTGGACTTATGGTTGAAGAGTTATGGCTGTTGGAAGTGTTCTGTAAATTCAAATGAATTTGAATAAAAAATAAACAAACTGGGGGGTGACGTCGAAGGCGTAAAGCCCAGGGGCGCCACCACTCGTATCGCTTCGCGCGCGTACAGAGTGGCTGACTAGCGGGCCCCGCTAGTCAGGTGAGGAGGAGGGGGAGAAGGAAACAGAGGGAGTCGTGGCTTCGCCGGAGCTCTCGCCGGCGACGAGGGCTCCTTGGCCAAAACGAGAGGGAGGGATGGAGAGAGGGGACAGAGGCGGACCTGCCCGTACCCGTAGCGTAACTAGGGGTGGTCGGACGGTGTCGGAATCGACCTCGCAACCGGAGGCAGAATGCGGTGGTCCCCGAAGATGAGGAAGACGGCGAGCAGAGGCAACTCCAGGGGCTCCAGGGGGATGGGATAGCTTCACCGGAGAGGGGCGGAGGGCCTGGAAGGGTCGCCCTGGCCTGGGAGGGGCTGGAGCTACCGCGGCGACCAGAGGGGATCGCCGGCGAGCTCGAGCTCGAGGACGGCGGCTGGTGGGGTGTGTGGGAGTGGTGGATGGTGCTCGAGGAGGCTGGGGGCGGCTCCATTTATAGGCGAGCAGCGAGGGGGGTTCGGGCTCCGCCGGTGTACACCTGTCCATGGCGCCCGGCGACGAGTGGCGTCAGTGAGAGGGGGAGAAGGCAACGCAGCTCACGCGGCGACTATTGGCGAGCGGGGACGAGCACAAGAACGAGGAGAAGGCGACGAGCACAGTGCACACCGCACTGTTGGGTTGGCCGGACCGTGCCCGTGCTCGCTGCCAGGGGGAGTTAATGGCGTTGAGACGAGGATCGTGGCAAAGTTTGGCACGCTCGGGCAGACGGGGGAAGCGAGCACGCGCGAACAGAACTCTCGGCGGCACTCAGAGCGCGTCGACACGCAGGCATGGCATGGTGGACACGCGTGGTCACCGCGCGAACTCCTCCCTCGGGCCAGCCTACATCCAAAAATCATGTCTGGCATGTTGTTCGTGGTGGTTTTGAAGTTTACCACACTTTGGTTTGGATCCAGGTGCAGTAGAGGAGTTTTTACATGCCAAGTAAGTTTCTGGTCAGTAACTTTGAGAGGTTACTGAGGTCAAACGGCTGGGAGTTGGGGGCTGTGCTTTGGAGGTTAGCCATGATCTACTAAGGTGAAAATGCAGAAGAAAACCCAGGCACAAAGGAGCAAGTAAAATGGTAGTTGTTGTAGAAACCACCATTTCTGTCCAGAACAGAAAATATTTTCTGTAGCAAAAATATTCCAAAAAGTAATAAAATATTTTTGCTCAGGAAGGTGCCATAGGTTTCGAAGAATATTTGTGAATTATCTCAGATTTTTCTGGGCCATAAAAATTGGGGTTGCTTTGGAGCATATTGATCTAGCTAGGGTTTTTGGGAGAAAAATGAATATTTTTCATTTAAGAAAAATATTCCAAAGATTATTTTGGGGTTGATCAGAAGGGGAATGATGATTAGGGAGGGAAATGAAGCACTTGGGTGAAAGCCAAGGGTACCCAAGTGTTTAAGTCCATACGAAAAGATTCAAAAACTCCAAATTTCAAATTGACTCCAAATGAAAATCAAGCAAATGAGAGAGGGCAAAAACCAGGCTGTCACAAACTGCTTCTGCCCCGTATACCAGGGCAAAGGGTGTCTGGCCGGTGGCTCGATTTGGCGTTGTTCTGATCGACCAAAGAACCGCCGGGAACTCATCAATCCAGTGCCTTCCACACTTGTGCAGCCTGTCAAAAGTCTTTGTCCTCAGGCCTCGCAGTACTTCAGCATTTGCCCTGTCCGCCTGGCCGTTGCTCCGTGGGTGTGCCACTGAAGCGAAACAGACCTTGCTACCGAGGTCCTGGATGTATTGCATGAAGGTGTGGCTTGTGAACTGCGTGCCGTTGTCGGTGATGACTCTGTTCAGCGCACCAAAACGGCAAACTAGCCCCTTGAAGAACTTGACGGCTGACTGTGCTGTCACCTTCCTTGCTGCTTCCACTTCGGGCCACTTTGTGAAGTTGTTGATTGCGACGTACAAGTACTCAAAGCCCCCGGCATCACGGGGGAAGGGGCCCAGTATGTCGAGCCCCCAGACCAAAAATGGCCAGGAGAGTGGTATTGTTTGAAGGGCTTGAGCTGGTTGATGAAGCTTCTTCGAATGGAACTGACACGCTTCACACTTGGTTACTAGTGCAGCTGCATCCTGGAGGGCTGTGGGCCAGAAGAAACCTTGCCGGAATGCCTTGCCGGCAAGGGCCCTCGACCCTATGTGGGAGCCACACATACCTCCATGTATCTCTGCCAACAGCTCTAGCCCGTCCTCTCGAGGAATGCACTTTAGCCTGACTCTGTTTGGCCTCCTTCTGTACAGGGTATCATCCACAAACTGGTACATGTTGGACCGACGAGCTACTTTCTCTGCTTCTTCCTGCTCCTCGGGGAGCTCTGTTGTTTGGAGGAAACAGATGGTGGGCTGCGCCCATGCCGGAGCCTGGGGCTCGACGGCAAGGACCAAAGGCACATCTTCAGCCGCAGGGGAAGATGCCTCTATGGTCAGGGCCAGGGGCCCCGTCGGAGCTAGTTGCCCCTCGGCAAGCTTGGGGTACCCGGCAACCTCCTTGCCGGTGGCTCCTGGGAGCTGAGCGGGAAGGTACTTGCCGGGGCTTGTCTTCCTTCACTTGTTCTGCCCTGTTGATGGCTCTACGGATGGTTGTATTAACTGAAGTACAAAGGTACCTCGTTCCATAGGCAACTTGAGGGCAGCGCGTTTCGACAGGTCGTCGGCAATACTGTTCTCCGCTCGGGGAACATGTTCTACCTGTAGGCCGTCGAAACGTTCTTCCAACTTCCTCACTTCATTCACGTAGGCCTCCATCAATGGGCTTTGCTAATCCTTGTTAACTTGCTTGACGACGAGCTGCGAATCATCTCTGATGATGACCTTCTTGATTCCGAGGTCTTCCGTGATCCTGAGACCGGCAAAGCAACCCCTCGTACTCCGCCGTATTGTTTGTTGATTTTTCTCGGAAGAATTGCATCTGGATTACGTACTTGAGGTGCTCTCCGGTGGGTGTGACGAGTAGCACGCCAGCACCAGCACCTTGGAGTGAGAAAGCTCCGTCAAAGTACATGATCCACTCACTGCTCGTCTCCTTGCCGGGAAGGGTGGTCTCTTGGATCTCCTCGTCTAGCGTTGCGGTCCACTCTGCTATGAACTCCGCCAAAGCTCGGCTCTTGATCGTTGAAGTACTTTCAAACCTGAGGCCAAAGCTCGATAGCTCCAGTGCCCACTCCACAATCCTCCCTGTCGCATCTGGGTTGTGCAAAATCCGTTGCAAAGGGAGGCGACTGACGACGGTGATCTCGTGTGCTTGGAAATAGTGGCGCAACTTTCTCGAGGCCATGAGAAGGCCGAAAAGCAGCTTCTGCATTCCAGAATATCTTGACCTAGCCCCCTGCAAGAGGGAACTGACAAAATACACAGGGTGCTGCCCCATCTTCTTCTTCTGTCCCACTTCGCCCATCTGCTCAGGTTCTGCCTCGGCGGGTCCGAGCCTTGCCGGGGGTTCTGATTTGCTGGCATCAGGCTCTGCCGGGGAAGACCCCGGCTCGCCATCCGATGGCTCTGCTGCAACTGATGGTTCTCCCTCAAGTTCCCTCTGTGCCACCAGCGCAGCACTGAACACTTGATTCGTTGCTGCTAAGTATAGCAGCAACGGCTCCCGTGGTTTAGGCGCGACTAGTATTGGCGTGGATGAGAGGAACCTCTTCAAATCTTGCAGTGCTGCCTCTACCTCCGAAGTCCATTTTACTGGACCCGCCTTTTTCAAAACTTTGAAAAAGGGGAGGGCGCGCTCAGCAGATTTGGAGATGAACCTACTCAGGGCAGCAACGCAGCCGGCGAGCCTACGCACTTCTTTGACCCGTTTCGGCGCCTCAATCTGCTGGATCACCTTGATCTTGTCGGGATTTGCTTCGATTCTGCGTTGAGACACATAGAACCCGAGAAGTTTGCCGGAGGGGACACCGAACATGCACTTCTCTGGGTTGAGCTTGAGGTTGATCTTGCGCAGGTTTGCGAATGTTTCTTCTAAATCTTGCACGAGAGTGGCCCTGTCCTCGGTTTTGACCACTATGTCATCCATATAAGCTCCATATTTCTATGCAGCTGGGGCTCAATACCAATTTGGACCGCTCAGGCAAAAGTCGAACTAGCGCTCTTCAACCCGAACGGCATTCGTACAAAACAGTACGTACCACATGGGGTGATGAACGCGGTCTTCTCTTCGTCTTCCTTCATCATGAAGATCTGGTGGTACGCTGAATAGGCATCGAGGAATGACACTAGGTCACACCCGGCGGTGGAGTCTACAATCTGGTCGATGCGTGGCAGAGGGAAAGGATCCTTTGGACAGGCTCTATTGATGTCTGTGTAGTGATACGTCTCCAACGTATCTATAATTTTTGATTGCTCCATGCGATATTATCTTCTGTTTTGGACATTATTGGGCTTTATTATTCACTTCTATATTATTTCTGGGACTAACCTATTAACCGGAGGCCCAGCCCAGAATTGCTGTTTTTTTGCCTATTTCAGAGTTTCGCCAAAAAAGAATATCAAACGGAGTCCAAACGGAATGAAACCTTCGGGAACGTGATTTTTGGAATGAATAAGATCCAGGAGACTTGGACCCTACGTCAAGAAACAAAAGAGGAGGCCATGAGGTAGGGGGCGCGCCTACCCCCCCAGGGCGCGCCCTCCACCCTCGTGGGCCCCCTGTTGCTCCACCGACGTACTTCTTCCTCCTATATAGACCTGCGTACCCCCAAACGATCAGATACGGAGCCAAAAACCTAATTCCACCACCGCAACCTTCTGTACCCACGAGATCCCATCTTGGGGCCTGTTCCGGAGCTCCGCCGGAGGGGGCATCGATCACGGAGGGCTTCTACATCAATACCATAGCCCCTCCGATGAAGTGTGAGTAGTTTACCTCAGACCTTCGGGTCCATAGTTATTAGCTAGATGGCTTCTTCTCTCTTTTCGGATCTCAATACAATGTTCTCCCCCTCTCTCGTGGAGATCTATTCGATGTAATCTTCTTTTTGCGGTGTGTTTGTTGAGACCGATGAATTGTGGGTTTATGATCAAGTTTATCTATGAACAATATTTGAATCTTCTCTGAATTCTTTTATGTATGATTGGTTATTGTTGCAAGTCTCTTCGAATTATCAGTTTGGTTTGGCCTACTAGATTGATCTTTCTTGTAATGGGAGAAGTGCTTAGCTTTGGGTTCAATCTTGCGGTGTCCTTTCCCAGTGACAGTAGGGGCAGCAAGGCACGTATTGTATTGTTGCCATCGAGGATAACAAGATGGGGTTTTTATCATATTGCATGAATTTATCCCTCTACATCATGTCATCTTGCTTAAGGCGTTACTCTGTTTTTATGAACTTAATACTCTAGATGCATGCTGGATAGCGGTCGATGAGTGGAGTAATAGTAGTAGATGCAGGCAGGAGTCGGTCTACTTGTCTCGGAGGTGATGCCTATATACATGATCATACCTAGATATTCTCATAACTATGCTCAATTCTGTCAATTGCTCAACAGTAATTTGTTCACCCACCGTAAAATACTTATGCTCTTGAGAGAAGCCACTAGTGAAACCTATGGCCCCCTGGTCTATCTTCATCATATTAATCTCCCAACACTTAGTTATTTCCTTTGCTTTTTACTTTGCTTTTATTTTACTTTGCATCTTTATCACAAAAATACCAAAAATATTATCCTATCATATCTATCAGATCTCACTCTCGTAAGTGACCGTGAAGGGATTGACAACCCCTTATCGCATTGGTTGCGAGGATTTATTTGTTTTGTGTAGGTGCGAGGGACTCGCGCGTAGCCTCCTACTGGATTGATACCTTGGTTCTCAAAAACTGAGGGAAATACTTACGCTACTTTGCTGCATCACCCTTTCCTCTTCAAGGGAAAACCAATGCAGTGCTCAAGAGGTAGCAAGAAGAATTTCTGGCGCCGTTGCCGGGGAGGTCTACGCAAAAGTCAACATACCAAGTACCCATCACAACCCTTATCTCCCGCATTACATTATTTTCCATTTGCCTCTCGTTTTCCTCCCCCCACTTCACCCTTGCCATTTTATTCGCCCTCTCTTTTCCGTTCGCCTCTTTTTTGCTTGCTTTTTGTTTGCTCGTTTGTTGGATTGCTTGTTTGTCACGATGGCTCAAGATAATACCAAATTGTGTGACTTTACCAATACCAACAATAATGATTTCCTTAGCACTCCGATTGCTCCTCTTACCAATACTGAATCTTGTGAAATCAATGCTGCTTTGTTGAATCTTGTCATGAAAGATCAATTCGCCGGCCTTCCTAGTGAAGATGTCGCTACTCATCTAAATAGCTTCGTTGATTTGTGTGATATGCAAAAGAAGAAATATGTTGACAACGATATTGTTAAATTGAAGCTATTTCCTTTTTCGCTAAGAGATCATGCTAAAGCTTGGTTTTCGTCTTTGCCTAAAATAGTATTGATTCTTGGAACAAGTGCAAAGATGCTTTTATCTCAAAGTATTTTCCTCCCGCTAAGATCATCTCTCTTAGAAACGATATCATGAATTTTAAGCAACTTGATCATGAACATGTTGCACAAGCTTGGGAGAGGATGAATTTAATGACACGTAATTGCCCTACTCATGGTTTGAATTTGTGGATGATTATACAAAACGTTTATGCCGGATTGAATTTTGCTTCTAGAAATCTTTTAGATTCGGCCGCGGGAGGCACTTTTATGGAAATCACTTTAGGAGAAGCTACTAAACTCCTAGATAATATTATGGTTAATTATTCTCAATGGCACACTGAAAGTTCTACTAATAAAAAAGTGCATGCTATAGAAGAAATTAATGTTTTGAGTGGAAAAATGGATGAACTTATGAAATTATTTGCTACTAAGAGTGTTTCTTCTGATCCTAATGATATTCCTTTGTCTACCTTGATTGAGAATAATAATGAATCTATGGATGTGAATTTTGTTGGTAGGAATAATTTTGGTAACAACGCGTATAGAGGAAACATTAATCCTAGGCCTTATCCTAGCAATTCCTCTAATAATTATGGAAATTCCTACAACAATTCTTATGGAAACTTTAATAAGATGCCCTCTGAATTTGAGACTAGTGTTAAAGAGTTTATGAATTAGCAAAAGAATTTCAATGCTTTGCTTGAAGAGAAATTGCTTAAAGTTGATGAATTGGCTAGGAACGTTGATAGAATTTCTCTTGATGTTGATTCTTTAAAACATAGATCTATTCCTCCTAAGCATGATATCAATGAGTCTCTCAAATCCATGAGAATTTCCATTGATGAGTGCAAAGAAAGAACCGCTAGGATGCGTGCTAAGAAAGATTGCTTTATGAAAGCGTGTTCTTCAGATTTCTATGAAAATAAAGATGAAGATCTAAAAGTTATTGATGTGTCCCCTATTAAATCTTTGTTTCGCAATATGAATCTTGATAATGATGGGACTGAATATGATCCACCTTTACCTAGAAGGCGTTCCAAAAATTCGGAGTTTTTAGATCTTGATGCTAAAATTGATAAAAGTGGGATTGAAGAGATCAAAACGTTAGATGTTGATAAACCCACTATTTTGGATTTCAAGGAATTTAATTATGATAATTGCTCTTTGATAGATTGTATTTCCTTGTTGCAATCCGTGCTAAATTCTCCTCATGCTTATAGTCAAAATAAAGCTTTTATCAAACATATAGTTGCCTTCACTACAAAAAAATACACTTCCGTGATGATACGTGTTTGTCACAGTAGGTCCCGTTTTTTGTCATGCATGTACATCCATGACAAATTTATGACAGAATCAAGATAGTCATACCTGTGCTGTCGTAGAAGTGTTCCATGACATTACGAAAATTATCATCACGGAAGTGTCCACTTCCATGACGATAAATCGCGCGTCACAGAAGTGCTTTCGTCAAGGGTGACCGGCATGTGGCATCCACCGTAACGGAACGCCGTTAAGCTATTGGGTCGGGTTTTGGATCCGATAACCCGTTAACAGCCCCGACCAATGGGGATTTTCCACATGTAAAATCATCATTGGCTGGAGGAGACACGTGTCAGGTCCGCGTTGGCACAGGTGTCACTCATCCAATGGGCGAGACGCGCCTATGATATGTTGACACGTGGACCGGCCCATCAAGTTTAAATGGGCCGGCCCAATTGAAGGCCCACAAGATTTTGCGGACCATAATGGGTCGGCCCAGCTAAAGGCCCACGAGATTTTGCGGACCATAATGGGCTGGCCCAACTAAAGGCCCACAAGATTTTGCGGGCCATAATGGGCCGGCCCAGGTAAAGGCCCGCAAGATTTTTGTGTGCCATAATGGGCCGGCCCAGGTAAAGGCCCACAATATTCTTGCGGATCATAATGGGTCGGCCCAGCTAAAGGCCCACGAGATTTCGCCGACATTAATGGGCCGGCCCAGCTGTAGGCCCACAAGATTTTGAGGACCCTAGTAGGCCAGCCCATTAACTGGCTGCCATGTTTTGGGCCAAATGCCGACCCATATTTGATCCGGTCCATTAATGGCCTGCCACGCTCTGGGCCTAATAGTGGCCCATATGAGATCCGGCCCGTTAAAAGCCTACCACGTTCTGGGCCAAATTACGGCCCAGATCAGGTCCGGCCCTTTAAGAGGCTTTGGGCTCAATTATGGCCCATATCAGATTCGGCCCGTCAACTGGACACTATACTTTTGGGCCCACTTGCTAAAGGCCCACTTAGTAATTCGGCCTGATATTAGTTTTGGCCTGTTAAAGGCCCGTTTAACATTTCGGCCCTATATTAATTTCGGCCTGTTAAAAGCCCGTCATATAGTTGGGCCTAACTACGGCCCGGTTTGCATCCGGCCTGCTCGCAGCCGATATCTGATTGGGCCAAACAAGGACCGAGACAATTTTGGCCTGTTAAAAGCCCGTGATTTGATTCGCACAATCATGGGCCGGGGTTAATTTCAGGCTGCTGCCGGCCCGTGAGCTGTTCGGCACGTTTCAGGCCCAACCTACATCGTGATTGCATGACGGCCCGATTAGGTACCGTAATTTTACGGTTTGGCCGGTTTACTGCGAAGACATGATATATATATAGTAAAATAACTGCAGCATCGTGAATAATAAAAAACCTAGACTATACAATAAAGAAATTACGGCATATTACATCCACTGGGCATCAAAGTTCGCCACTATGATAATAAAGCACAAGTAGACAGCAGATTACATACACTGGGCATCAAAGATCGCCACCAGTGCAAATAAACACGCCGACAAAATAATATACAAAACCGACAGCACTTCAATAGAGTTCAAGAAAGGTTAGCCTTGCTGGGGAGCAGCAGCGCAAGCAGCTGAGCAAGATGATGAGACTGCGCTTGTTCAACACTTATATCTTCCTCACTCTGAAAGATAAACAAGCAGACAGATGACAGGTTTTGCACATAAAAGTATCAGTGCTGACAATTCATCACATTTCTTACTGACGAATAAAGTGACACAGTTTAAAATTGCATTAACACAATATGGTATTTTTCAGGTCAAGACATGGCAGGAAATGACATTGTGAAGGAGTTGGCAACTTCACGACACCACTGTATTACAGATCAAGAACTCATAAGTATCAATGGTTAGTGTGCTGTCAATTTATACCATTTCAGATTGGCAAATAAAGAGACGGTTTAAATAATAGTAGAATGATATGACATTGTTCATAGTTAAGACATTGCAGAATATGACATTGTGCTGTAGTGGGTAGGTTCACCACACCACTGGATTACGGATGAAGAACAAAAGCATACATGCAGTGCAAAAGAAGATCACTTGCTCTGTATAGTTTAATTTACATGGTATGAAGAAGGAACTTGGTTATACAACTGAAAACTTAAATTGAGAAAGGACAAACTTTTGTTTATGAACTACATAATAAACTTTAAACAAGCAATTTGATGCAAACACCAAAAATAAACAGCTGTTGCAGTCATGCCTAACAAAATATATACAACAAAGTTTGAAGGCTTGAGATGGACAAACTTACATTATTGGTGAAGACAGGCTCTATAAAGGCCTTGTCCATGCTGATGGGGGGGGCAATTCAAGAAGTTTACCACAGAATCTTCTTCAAAAGCATTGCCTTTATTCTACATTTTGTTAAGAGTAAATATAGATGTGATAATATACAAAAAAAATGGAGAATATTTAAGATAAGATGAAGAGTGATGCTACATAACCAAGTAGCTATAAATGTAAGTGCAGCGATACAGGCAAAAGGTACAGCCAAGAGCAATGCACAGCTAAACTTCTTCAGTACCAACCTTATGGTAAGAGTATATATAGATCTGATGTGTAGAAAATGGAGGGCAAAGGAAAATAAGCTGCAGAGTGATGGTACATGAACAACTACCTGTCATTATAAGTACACTGATAAAGGACAACATGTACTTACAAGAACAATGCAGAGCTAAAAAAATTGGCATTGGATATATTCTACACTAATGTAACCATTCATACAGATCAGAAAATTTGGAGCGAACAATTGATAAGCAAGCTATCATGCATACTGCTGTCACATAATGAACCAGGTATGTATGCAAGTACAGTGATACAGGACAACAGGTACTAACAAGAGCAAAGCAGCGGGCAGCATATTTGCGATATCCTGTCGTTCTTGTCAAACCGGAATTCTTCTTCAAGCAGATTTCCTGCAAAAAAGATCCGTAAGGCACATGCGGAAAAGTAGAAGTTCAAATTGTCATGTGATTTCATAGACAGTACCTCATCCTGGGAACGAGACCAGTGCATAACAAGGTTTTTCCATTCAATGTCTTCTAAATTTAGCACAGGAGACTTCACCAAAAATTCGTTTATAGACTTGCCATCAAAGTGTGATTTCCTCAGGTAACACCGATACTGCTGCAATGCTTCCTTGAAAAGCACAAGCAAGCTTTGCTCGTCGACTATCCAGATTGACCCTCGCCTAGTTACAACAATGTAATGTAAATCATTGATGTGTTCAATCAGCAGAAAACAGGAAAATAATAACCATGAATAATAGCACTTACACGTAAGTTGGACAGGAAGATGTGAAAATGGTGTTTGTCTTCACAATAATCTTCCCATGATGGGAATATATGCACGTAGTCCCTAACAACATTGAAAGCATTGTCTTTTAAACTGGGAATAAATGGAATGGGGTTCCAATCTGTAGGAATTGGCCGTCTCTATAGTTGGGATAGGTCTTCGGCCGGTGGACTTGCTGTACTTTTTGCTGGAGTGGGATTTTTCTGTGGTACAGCTGGTGCTATGGCAAATGAAATCAGTATACCTTTTGCTGGAGTGCAGGTCCTGTGTGGTGGGGCTAGTGGTGTGGCCAGTGAAGTATGGGTACAGTCTGCTGGAGTCGGTCCTACATTTTGTGTCACTGGTTGTACAGCCAATATAAGTGGGGTGCTGTCTGATTTCTCCGGCACCACCACGTTTTTCAAGGACTTTGCTGGTGCTCCTTTAGGTTTGGCAATCACCCTCTTCCTTTTTGATGTCTGATGCACAAGAACAACATTTGAGTGGAAAACATGGTATGATGACAGATGGAATATGTATTGATAATGGATGGGCATGGCATCTTGACATATGATGAGTAAACTAAGCAGATGGCGGTGCAACAAAGTAGAAGAAATGCAAGACAACATATGCAAGATACCCGCAATCAATAAAACATTGCCAAATTAGAACAGGCACCTTGATGGGTGAACAGGACAGGCCATCTGCCTTTGACTCCTCGAGGTTAGAATAGTCATTAGGATCATATTCTGAACAAGAATCAACAGGTGGGCAGCGTATGAGTTTCATTGCATCCAGAATGGCACTCAATGCCTTGGTGCCAATTTTGTAAGTCATTGCAGTGTTTAGCTTGAAGAGTGGACTGCTGCTAGTGCGACACAAAGCAGCTACACAGATCATAGTGTAGATATAACGGGAAAACCTTAAGCATCAGAGTAAAATCAGCAAAGTGGAACTTGCTGGAATATATGTGCTAGTATTGCCGGTACGGCTAGAAAGGCTTCGGATACCAGCTCTCTTCAAGTGAAGGTGCGGTACTGTTAATATCAGTGTAACTCTCAAAGGCGACACAGCTCCCCGCATTTCCTTGCTATTCTTATAGGATTCAAGTGGGCAGGCCACTACAAATCCTATTCCTATGTTTACAAGATCCTACGAATCAAAGAGGCTCAAAGTGTCCATCACAACCGACCGTATAGACCTCTAAACTGCAAATGTCCCTGCTCATCATCAGTACAAGGAACATACTGTACTACTATCATACTCCCTCCGTTCCAAAATATAAGTCTTGGTAGATATTTCCACTATGGATCACATACAGATGTATCCAGATACATTTTAGAGTGTAGATTCACTCATTTTGCTCCATATGTAGTCCATGGTGGAATCTATACAAAGACTTGTATTTAGGAATGGACAGAGTACATATTAAAGAAGAACGGAAGAGGAACATGGTAAAGAAGAGCAAGCAGATTTTGGATAATAAAATGTTGGTTGCGCAGTGCCCACACATGATGAACCAGAGCGCATTAAGAATGCAACTCCCAGCTGTCTCTCGACCATTTCAGGCGGTTGGATGAAGATCCTACGTCTCCTAACCCTTCTTCTTCCTCGTCTCTGATTCTTCCCATACATAACACCGCACGGGCCGCCGGCCGGACCACCGGCCCCCACCGCCTGTGTTCCTCCACCACCCCCACCCCCACCCCCACCCCAACCCCCACCCGCGTTGAGTTTTCTTCGTTCGGCGAGGCCCCACAACCACCCGAGCCCCTTCGATCGCACCGGCGAACTCCGGCGAGCTCTGAAAAATCGACTGACCCAATTTTGAAATTTAGTCTACTGTGATTTAACTAGTGTGGAATATAAAAGGGGAAAACCAGAAGCATTGGGAGTATAGTGTTGAGCGTGCCATGGCGGATCTAAAGGTGCAAACCGAACAAAGGCAACTTCGCAACCAAGACATGAAATCAGAGTAAAGCAGTGGCGATCTATTTTCTTGTTGCGATAAATAAGTTGAGCATATACGAAAGAGTACCGCCTCTGGTGCGGCACCATGTACGCATCTGCTGAGAATTTGACGGTGCTGCGGTAGCGATGGCTGTCGGCGGCGTGGAAGCAGATCTAGGAGGGTAGACGGTGGCGGCGGGGCGCGGTGGACGAGACGGTCATAGGAGCGGCGCCGGCAAGGTGGACGACGACGCGGATGAAGCGAGAGGACGGGATGCAAGGATCCCGGTCCAAAGCCGTGGATGAGAGAGGTCGATCTCTTGTAATGGACGACGGCGTCGGGGTATCAGCTCCGGCATGGTGGAGGAGGACAGCGGTGGATGGGGTGGCGGACGGCGGCGGACGGAGGAGGGTGGGGTGGAGAGGGTGTTTTGGCGCCCACGGAGTACGAATGGGGAAAAGGGAGGTAGAGAGGAAGGGGGGAACCATGTATTCAGGGCGCGCTTGTCTCAAATGCGAGGAAATTTACAAACTTAGCCCCCGTTTCAAATTTCTACTACATCACAGCAACATTAGTCGGTTGCGGATAGGACGGTAATCTCGCATACACCGAATATTTGCCGACGAGAGTTTGTTTTTGGCGCCCACCGTGTATGAATATGAATCGAGGAGGGAGTCGATTTTGGCCGAGGACACACTGTGTTTGGGCGCCCACCGTGTATGAATCCGGGTGAGAGGCGGTTATGTCACGTTTGGGTGAAATTACAAGTCTACCCCTATCGAAACCTATAGAAATCCAGCAGATAGGCTTTGCGTGGCAGGGATAGGCAGTAGTGATTTCCATCTCACAGATTTTGGTTTCGGGCGGTTACTGCGACTTTCCCCGCTTCGTTCAAATTTTGCAGAGTGCACGTTTACCGTGCCAACTCAATTCGAATCCCGTTTGTATTCTTTTTTTTTCGGGCGGGATCCATTTTCAATTGGAATTACATTCTATATACATCATTTTTTATATATACTTTCAAAAGCACAACACCATTTATACATAAATATGGTTTACAAATGGCATGATCTCAGGTTCATAAGGTTGTATGCATCAATTTGGATTTTCAAATATTTGAAACCACTTTATGTTGAAATCCAATGTATGCATTCCTCGCTAACTGTCTCCAATTAATGTGTGTTTCATGCGGGTTTTTTTACTTCTCAAACATGTATAATGTGTTTCACACACGCAACATATAGTGTAATCCCGTTTAGACATTAATTGCATATAAACCATGCATTGTTTGTAATTGAAGAATCTATGGATCACCAATATTGATAAACTATATAACATTACACGTGTGCCCAAATTCAAATGAATATGCATGTTTGATACACCAATTTGCGTTATGATATATCGATGTCGTGATCTCCAGTTTAAATATTTGAATCCCCTTTAATCCAGATATTCATCTCATATAGCTATCACTCATGCTTATATAGGACTATCTCTCTGGACCTATACGCGTTCATCGTCTCTCAGGTATCTCTCGTGCTACCTGTATGTCGACAATGATCTTTTATCTTCGTAACACACTGACGGTACTCTCTCCCTCGACCTTCATCACTCTATCTCTCTCTAAGTATATCTCGCTCCCTGCTATGTGTCTCTAACTATGATTCTCCATGTGGAATCTCTTTCTCTCACACAAACACAAAACTTTTTCTCCCGGGGTCTCATTTCTCTCTACTATTCCCATGTGTGCCACTCGTACACCCCTCATCCAGAGATGTATTTCGCTCCTTAGATATGAGAACCTACGACTCTTCCTCTTCAATATCTCTTTCTCACACACAAACACAAACTCTGTCTCCCAGGGTCTCATATTTCTCCATTGTTCTCTTGTATGTCGCTCACACACACCCTCTCTCCCTAGAGATATCTTGCGTTCCCTCGTATGTCTCTCTAGCTATCAATCTCGTTGTGAAATATCTTTCTCTCTCGCAGACACAAAACTCCGTCTCTCTGGATCTCATTTCTCTCTGATATCTGTTTGTATGTGACTCAAATGCACCCTCTCTCTATCTCTCTCACACCCACACACATAACCTAGCCTTCTGATCCACTCGACTCCTATCTCTAACGCACACTAGCTAGCATCTTTATCTTTCTATTTATCTGTTTCTCCATCAACCTTCTTTCTCGCCCTCACTCTTGATTCCTATCACGCACACTACATATGTTTCTCTCTACATGCAGTCAAGTGCCCTCTCACGCACATATATAACTTCACCCTTTGAACCACCCGACGGTCATCTCCAACACCCAAACTAGCGGATGTCCCTCTAGCTAGCATCCCCATCTCTGTATCTATCTGTAGTTTCTCTGTCAACATTTCTTTCTCGCACGGAGTCTTGCTTCCGATCACCCACACTATATATGTCTCTCCATACATATGCATTTATAGGTTGGTCTCTTTTGCACAATCGTTGCGCCTCACTCCCTCTGCCCGCCATAGATGCATGCTCCAGCCGAAACCACTATCTCTTAAAGACAAAAACGCATGCTCAATTGTCGGGCCTTCTTCCTTGCATTCTCACATGCATGCATATTGTCATACCGATCCGTCTCTCCCATGTCGTTGATCTTATGACTTATGTCTTCTTTCTTTTATCTTAATCATGCACGCGCGCACACACACACATCCCACGTATACATGTATACCTCTCACACATGCACGTTCAAGGTCTCTATGTCTCCATACGTTTAATTACCCTCAATCCTAAGGCCACATCGAATCGTTCTCCTCTTTTGTGCACATAACTTCCGCCTGGATGGGTAAAACACACACTCACACTTAACAATCTCCTTCTAGCTACCCCCCCCCCCCGCCTCTCACTCTTCCCCTATATCCCTGAAACCAATAAGACCATCCGTTTGTTTAATTCCCGCCTACATGCACCATCGATATATAGTAGTCTTCCTCGGTGTCTCTCGAACAAACACGTTCTCTCGATGTCGACTCCTCTCACGCGCACACACCTTCTCTTCCCTCTCTACGGGCATTTTGTCTCTCGCACCCCATCGTTGGTGGCCTCTGCCATACACATCACCTCTCTATGA
>NC_057814.1:275126336-275146477 GCF_018294505.1 Triticum aestivum | reverse complement strand
CACACGCACCCCCCCCCACACACACTAAGACTCCATCTCTCTCTCTCTCTCTCACACACACACACAATAAGACTCCATCTCTCTCTCTCTCCTCTCTCTCTCTCACACACACACACACACACTAAGACTCTCTCACACACACATGCTCTAGGCGGAGCATTTGTTCCTACCACCCTTCATCCAACCTTACCTGTATGATAAAAAATCACCTTTATTTACTTGCATAACATGGAAAAATTCCACTTTACTTTAGTAGTCAGCAAACTTATCATCTGTACCCTTATAAAAAAATGAGTTGGCGGTGATGGTATGCCTGCCATCTTGTAATACAGACCGTATGATCTATATCTGAGGATAGAAAGCAAACTATGATAATTTTACAAAAGATACCCGCACCTCTCTCCACATCATTATCTCCCGCAACCTCATTGCTCAGCAATTAAAAAAGGAATAAGTCTCTGGAACAATCTAGCATGCATGGTGGCCGCTGCTGCCTGCCGGCGCCGTCCATCCCCATGCCTCCGCCCATTCCGACCACTAGTCACCACCAAGCTCCCCTCCTCCTCGCCTTATCTCTCATGTTTCATTTTTTCGATGACATTCTCGAGATACCAGTTTTCTGATAAAATTCTCGAGATATCATTAGTTTTTACACATGGGATTACTCCTGCATGGGTCAATCACAACAGGTGTTCTGTAAAAAATGCATATTGATGTTCCGTGCAATGCACGAGAATCTTGCTTGTAATTATATAACGCAAATCACGAGCAGGAAGTGACATTTTTTGACACAACCACGTTAACATGGCCACGTAAATCACTAGCTAAAGGAAATACCATTATACTTATATCCCGATGCAAAAGGTTGAGTACATGTCCGAAGAGTAGAGTCGCACACACGCACTCTGTCTCTCAGAATCTCTCTCACACACACACCAGTTATGTGACGCCCACTTAAGCAGACACGTATGTTACAATTTGTGCACCCGCGGGTACACGTGATGTTGCGCATTTATTTAAGCCGGAAGGCGAACCCAAACAGTAGCTGCATTCATTCCCCTCCCGCCGCCTCTTCTTTGGTCGCCGTCGCCCCGTAGCCATGGGCCGGCCGAAGGTAACAACATACGCCATACTCCCGCTGGAGCGGCGCTTTAATTTGGAAATTTTAGTGGTCTTGCATGCATCTTTTTGTGCTAGCACTCCTATATAAGGGTTGACCGGTCGCTTCCCGCGGACGTGCGCGGGCGGTGGAAGAGGAAGGAGAAGGGAAGCGGGCTGTGGAGTAACGTTTTTTTACCACAATTTCTTAGGAAACTGAGTGCAATAATTGAGTAGTTTTGCAAACTACCAGTACTACACCTGAAACGGTTCAAAACCTATACTCCCTTGCCAGCGCGCGCTTCCCGCGTGAAACGGTCAGCGTCGCCTTGGAGCGTCAGTGTCGCATTAATGCCCAGCCAGAGCGGAGGCGACCTCTCACTGGCGCCGGCTTTGAAGTGGCGCGACGGCCGAGAGAGCGCCGCTTCCCGGTGCACGTGACTGCTCCGCGTCGAGACTGGCCATAGGCCCTGTTTGGATCCATGGGTTAGAGTTAGTTTGAGCTAGTTGGGGCTCAAATAGCCCTAAAGTATCCAAGCATGAGGGTTTAAATTGGAGCAAGTTGCACCTAACCCACCAAAAAAAACTATCCCACCCAAGAGGTGCTAACTGGAGATAGTTCTCATTGGGACCACTAAAAAATCACTTTTCTCTCTCCATGAAGTGCATTTATTGTCAATCTAACCCTGTCACCCAAACACCTCTTTGGCTACAGTTAGTTCAGGGTTAGTCATGAGTTAGTCTAACTCTAGCTAAGTTAGAGTATCAAACAGGAGCAGTATAGGACATGCAAGTTGCTCAAAGCATACAGGCAAATTCGTACGTGAAAGGATTTTTTCTTTTTGAAAACGAAACGTGAAAGGAATTTTTTTAGAATGCTCTTGGCATGTCGCTAACATGTGATAGTTAACCGACCTCAATAGACGGCAGAAACGCCAGCCTGCCGCACTTTGATAGAGACGAGGAGGGAGAAGCGATACAGGCTGCTGGATTACTAGAGATAGGTGTCGCACGGAAGCCAAGAAATATGGTGATAGTGTGGGTTAGCCATGTACTAGTATGATGTAACTACACTGGGCTGCCGTGTTTCGTACTCTTCCAGTCCACTGTGGAGATGATTGGTTAATTTTATATCGCTGAATAATATTAAATATTATGAGTGCAGACGCTCCACCACGAGGTTCCTTGCTCCTTCTCGGTCGTCCGGAATCTATGTTCTTCCACTCTATTTTTTTACGTGAGCTTTGTTCATCCTTTTGCCAACACGCGAGACATCTAGCATCAAGGTGCACGTGTTATGCAAGGATCGTTCCATCTATATGAAGAACACGTGGGACTAGAACTACGAGACAGACATGTACCCAAGAGTGGACGTACGAACCTGAGTAATGTAGCACAGTAAGTGAAGTAGAAAGGCACAAATGGTATGAACATGCGTGGCATATAGGGTGTGTTTGGTTGCATTCTTGTCTCAGCATAGTTGTTCCCTCTTCATGCATGCTCAACTCAACACCCCTCTTCATGGATGCTCTCTTCATGCATGCTTCTAGTGTATTTGTGCTAAACTAGTGTGGACTCATGCACCCTCCATACACTCTACCAAACACCCAAAAGTAGGTCGAGAAGGGAACTCTTGGGCGGCATTTGTCTCTTACTACGTACTACCACTAAATGTTGTACGTGCAATGCACGATGATGTTATGGAGTACGTGCCAAAGTACTCTACTACTACTATATTAGTTGGAGGCACATATTAACTTTTATATTTCTTTACGTGTATGCCCCGAGACCTTCCAACTAGACGTGTCTTTCTCTCCCGGTCGCACTTTGTATCGTTCATACCACCAAGTACTACTACGTGTGGTCTCCGACCCAGAAGTGGAAGAAGTGGAGACGCTCTACCACGCTGTTTTTTTACGCTGGGCTCTACCACGCTGTTCATGTCCCACTCCTTTCGCTGACGTGTGGGGCATCCAGCACGTGCCGTGTTTGGCACCCTTCGTCGTAAGAGTTGAAACGCTAGCATTCATCAGAAATAAAAATAATTATAAATCGACAGTGATACTTTTTTTTGCGAACCAATCAGCAGTGATACTATACCACGCGGTTTCCTTGCTCCTCGATATCGGAAAGAATACTTCCGTTCGCCAACATGTGGGACGTCGACCATCCTGGTCCACTTGCCATGCACGCAGAACTCCAAGGGAGAGTCACCCAGGTCGTCGCGCCGCAGTAACAATGACTAATGAGCCGTCAAATCACAGGCCCACTTCCCACTTTGAAGTTGCTCAGACGAAAGAACCATCATAACTTCGTTGAATTCCGCTTCTTGAAGAAAACTACTGTACCAACATTACTGCTAGCTACAGTAGTTACTCCAACAGAGGCCTCCTTTCGTTCATAGGATAGGAATATGAAAATCATAGGAAGTGAGATGACATGCATCTCAATTCCTATAGAGAAAGAGATGCCATTTGATGCTTAGGATAGGAATTTTTCCATTTAGTCTACGCTAATGTACTGGTAATTTGCTCTAAAAACTACAGTAGTAACTAGTAGTATTGGTACATGCTCGTACTCAGACACAGACACACACACCCTAACTACTCGTACTACTACTTCTCACATGCTGGCCAGACGCCGTCGTTCTCCTTCCCGGCTTTGTCAGCGACACCTCACCGTGCTTGGATCTCCGCCGACCTCTCTGCAGCAGCGCGTGCGTCCTTTTCTTTCTTGCGGCGGCGGGCCTCTCTTTTCTTGAGTGCTTTCTGACTTTTCCACTCCCTCTGTGCGGCTTTGGCCGCCTCTTGCTCTACCGCCGCGCCCATTCGGCCTTGGCATCTTCAAATTCCTCCCACATGGTTCTGAGGTCGCGAGCGGCGATGAACTCGGCACGGCAGGATGCCATCGCTTCCCTACCATTTTGTGTGCGGTCGTGGGCGGCGAGGAACTCGGCGTGGCGGGATGCCATCGCTGCCTTACTGGTTAGTGTGCGGCGCGGTGGCATGAACGGCGCTTGGTGAGAGCTCTGGGGTGGAGTGGCCGGACAACCGTATAGTTCATTGGTTTGTCAAGAGCTCAAGGACAGAAGACGAAGCAAATTTGGATTCCCCTTCAATCCTGGTCATTTATTACCGAGTAAAATGCATTGGCGGTCATCGAACTTGTCTTGATAGCTCACTTTGATCATTGTATACAAGATATGGTGATTATACGGTCACTGGCTCAGCGTATAGCTCCGTATTTGTCTGGTTTACCAGTCAAACAGTCCGCATGCGCCTCATCAGCTCGTGTTCTTTATCTATCTACACGGGCCTACCTGTCAATGGAGAATGAAATACTGTAAAAACCAAAATTATGCGTATGTGGGGAATCAAACCACGGACTCGTCGCTGCAACGCACCCTCGTCAGCCAAATGAAAATGAAATACTTCGCATCAGACACTCACGCTCACGCTGTCAAAGCATGCTAATGCATGCACGTCGCCCTCTAAACCAAAGTCCTGCTCATGGCGCAACGCAAACGGCGAGCCCATCACCTGCGCGCCCCGGCGGTGCCTGACATTACTGTTTAGACGTTTGATGGAGGCCTACGCGAACGCCGAGCATGTATTCACCTGGCTCAACACCAACGGTCATACTCGGACCGCCTTGCTCATGTATATCGTCCATCACAATGACAATCTATAAAACAGCCTAAGCTAGAGAGGGTACTATGGTAGTATGGTACGGAGTATGTACTATCGTGAGCGACCGATCTTAGTGCCACTGCACACCGAAACCCCTTCCATCGCTAGCGCGCGCTTCCCGCCCGAAACAGTCACCGTCTCTCCAGAATGTCAATGTCGCATTCACCGGACTTAACTGCAGGTGCAATTGGTGTGTCACTGACATGCAGGCCAGATGCCCGTTGGGCCCACATGTCAGTAACCCAAACGCATCTGCAGTTAAGTCACTGAAGCAGCGTCCGCATTCATGCCCGACGAACCTACTCCGGCGCCAGTTGTCCATCCGTCTGCCGCGGCTCATTGCCATTCGCCCGCTATATTAACTTGAGCCCCAGCTCCCAGCCATAGCCAAAGACCCACACTTATTCTCCTCCGGTCCCTTCCTTCTATCGGCACCACTTCAACCATGGCCTCCTGGCGCTCTGAAGCTCTCTTGGACGTACTGTCGCAGGAGCAGACAAGGGACATCGGCGGCTCCACTCCGGGCGCGCGCCAAAGCTCTCTTCGACGTACTGTCGCAGGAGAAAACGAAGGAGATCGCTGGCACCCCCCCGGCCGCCCTCCGCCGCCACGACCACGAAGCCGGAGCGCGTGCGCGGGCGCAGCCGGCAGCGAGGAAGAGTAGTACACGATAGGTCGCCGCCGCTCTGGTCCTGGGAAGGCCACCGCTACTCCACTCAGTCGACGCCAAGCTTGGTGGGGTAAACATCGGCGGCCGATTAGCCGCTTGACGGCGACGTGGAGGCGGTAGTCTTCAGAACCTTGTGCTCCGGAGGAGGAGGTTATCGAGGCGGATGAGGAGGAGGCAAAGCCAATGGCCGGCTTTCTCGGGTTCATGGCCGGACATGGTGGTCGGGCGCCGGCGATCGTTTAGATTAGGTTTACAGTAGGTTTTAGTACGGTTTGTGCGAAATATGTAATGAATTTCGTCCATTTTGTAGGAAAAGTTTTTGAAATGTAATGAATTACATCCGGTTAATTTGAAATTTTCTTTGTTTGCACGAATTTCGTCCGGTTAGTTCATATAGTTGTCGAAAGGTATGCGAGCAGCATCGGATGGCATCCATCAGTGTCCTCGGACAGATGCCGGTGTACATTTGTGGGCCAGCCCTAGAGATGCCCTAACTATCATGCTATAATCGCTAACAATCCTCCATTATTTGGCAGGGAACAGTTATCCCTCGATCAAAATCAGATCCGCGGTGTTTCGCACTCCTCCCGCGTAAGAGTGTAAACTCTTGCTTACATAAAAATGGAGCAAGTGGACGGCACTGTAGCACGTCATATCACTCGAACTAGCCCACCTAACGAGCGGGAAAGCACCGCCCTCGTCATTTTGTTCTGGATTTCTATCGATCGATCCCGCGAAAATGTTACGCTTCGCAAGTTCTAAAGGAAAAGGCGACACACTTACGACTCGTACGCGTCGCAACCCCGACAGTCCGGCTCGCACGCCGCTCACCAGAGGGGACACACGTTGTCTTGCAATTTCACTAACATGTGGGACCGTAATTGAATAAACCGTCGATAGCCGAAATCTAATCGCTCGGCGGGCGTCGGCTGAGAAGAGAGAAACGGGGGAGGGAGAAGAGATCGCCCGCCCGCCGCACACGGAATCCAAGAAATATATGGTGATAATGTGAGGTGGGCCATGTTGGAGTCCGGACCGCTTCCGGAGCCCGCTCTCACCGCCCTGGCCCCTCAAGACACCAGCTGCCCGCCGCATGCATGCATAGCAAGTAGTACTCCTTATGTGGAGGAGAGAGAGGCATTGACAAAGTCAAGGAGTGGGCTCTGCAAGAGCCCGTCTCTACACGTGCTCCTAGGTATAAAAAAATGATTCTAAAAAGGCATAAAAAACAATTGTGTCTTAAAAAAAGAAAGGTAAAAAACATTTGAGAGGAAATAGATAGAGAGAAAGTGAGAAAAAGCAGTAACCTAGGCATTACATGAGGAAGGAGGGAGTGGTGCACATGCCAAGTTCACTGGGTTGCCGTGTTTCACACTCCTCCGTCGTAACAGTGGAGACAATAGCTTTCATCAAAAATAAACAATAAATACTCGTTGCTCGTCCTCTATATCGGAAAGAATACTTTCATTTGCCGACATGTGGAACGTCGACCATCCTGGTCCACCTGCCATGCACAAAATTATCCTGGTCTACCCCGGTCGTATCGCAGGCCCCAACCTTTCCCACTATAAGTTGTTCGGACAAAGGAACCATCATGACTTCGTTGAATTCCGCTTCTTCAAGAAAACTTACTGTACCCGCAATACTGCTACCACACGCGAAGACTGGATGGCACTGTACCACGCCATATCACTAAAACCCACTAGGCCAAACTAGCCCGCCTAGGTCATCTATTTTGGAACGGAGGGAGTACGTCTCTACACTGCTATGATTTTGTGTTGCACGTTCTCTGTACTTTTGCTACGATTTTCCTACCCTATGAACCAAATGAGGCCTGAATGTATGTCGACTATTGTCTGATCGATCGCTAAGTCTACAATTTTAGGAGCTAGGGCTATTGGTCGATCGACGAGGGATAAGTATAAGCGTACCACGAGCTCATCAGCCCCAACGTTTCTCTTCGGTGAGTGTTTTGCAAGTACTATAGCTCGCACAGTAGCTAGCCTACTAACACCAAGAATCATCAAACAAGCCCTGCTGATATGATAAACAGTTCAAACTTACATCTAAGCATGCCATATATTACATCAAAAGCTGGTGAGGATACATCTGTTTCCATAACTCAGAGAGGGTTCGCATGATTCATCGCATCATTCACTATCAAACAAAAGTAGCAAGATCCGCCACACAAGACAGTGCACTAGCCCTAAGATGGTTTGATAACTCGCATCGTTCTGGTAATTAAACACAGGGCAATGCAAACTACCCTGAAGGATTAGCGCGACCAACTATTTCTTGTCATCGATCTCTTGGGCAATGACCACAGCACGGACAGCGGCATGGGAATCGATTTCTGGGGCGATGTCCACAAGACTGACCGCGACATCGGAATCGATCTCTGGGGCGATGTCCACAGGATGGACAGCGGCATCGGAATCGATCTCCGGGGCGATGCCAACAGGACAGGCCACGACATCGGAATCATCAAGGACGTCCACCGGCACCTACACAACCCTAATATATTAGCAAGCACATTGCAAATAATCAAAAACCACAACTATGGTAATAAGCCATTATTTTTTAACTTGTGCAGCTCATCGGGGGATCTCATCCCTCCGGGGGCCATCTCCTCGTCCTCGATGGGGGCCATCACCTTGCCAGGGGAATACTGCTTCTCAACAGTGACTATCTCCTCAAACTCGGTCTTGAGCCTCACATAGGTGGCAATCGGAGTTCCTGGGGTAGACACGGTGGGGCCCTTGCTGTTCTTCCAACTTTCTTTGAGGAGTTCGTCCGCCAACGTCCTCAACTCTTTGGCCAGTGCTTGTTTCTTGAAGTTCTTCATCTCCATGGGTTGGCCCGCCAAAATGGTCAACTCGTTGGTCGGTGCTCGCTTCCTGGAGATCACTGTCTCCAGTGGGTTGTCCGCCGGCAACTCTTTGCCTAGTGCTCTAGGATCCATCAATGAACTGACAAACAAAAAGCAATCGAAAGGAAACCACAATCGCAATGAAAACGGGAAAAGAATAGGATGTGAGAATCGGTCGGTGCTTCGCAAAAAGAAGATTCTTGGAATGAAAATATAGCAGCATAACTGATTCGCCCACCTTTCCTTCGTCGGTACAGAAGAAAAATGGCAGAAGTGAGTAGCTTGGAGTGAGGTTTTCTTCAAGAAAGGGAAGAAAGGGCTTGAACGAGCGTTCCAGTGAAATGATGGTTGCTTCGTCCAGTCCAACTTGGAGGCCACCTTACCACTGCTGGTAAAGGTGTGGGTTTTGTGATATGACGGGTCATGACGGCCACACCGGGGTGACAAGTGAGTCTCGACTGTAGCACCTCGCTGTGATTTGGTGGATGGCACGCGGGCCCGGATGCTTTGAAATGTCCCGCATGTAGATAGAGCGGCTAGTCATATAGGAGTGCTCAATATTGTGCACCGCGACCAAGGCGGAGAGGAAAACGAGAGAACTACGTAATTAATGCATGAGTTTAATTAGGGTAGTTTTGTAAAGTACGAGATACATTCCTCCAATCGCAAAATGCCTTGGTTCATGAGATTTGGGATTTGAGCCCTATAAACCGGAAGGGAGGGAGTACTGCACACGGTGTAGTCTAGTCACTTGTTGAAATCTCTAGAAAGGCAAATACTCCTTTCCGGTTTACAAGGCTATACTACTCCCTCCGTCTAGGTGTGTAAGTCATCTTATGAAAACCAAATAGTCCCAAAACACTTAGGCGCGGTGCATTAACTTCTACCTTGTTTCTTGTTTCTTGACATATCAACCAATAAGAGATGAGAGGTGTGCATGCTTTTAATGACTTGCAATGGCTATTTCATTGCATGCAATGCTATTAATTAGCAAATAAACATTGGTGACCCCAGGAGGAAACGGTGCTAAGTGCGTGGACCTATGCAGAATGAGTATCAACCAATGGATAATGGAGTTTAATTGTTAAACAATAGCAGTTTTGTCTCATGCAAGAGCCTGGCTAGTACTCCAAGGAACCGCACCACGCGAGCGTTCGCAACTGCCACGTTCGGGTTGCGCTTGGCTCTTCGCCTCTTCGAGAAGACGAAAAATGATGTTACTCCTACTTCTACAATATCGAATCCACTGCTGCATGTCCATGCACCCCGTGCGGGAGGGATAGCGTGTAGCGAAAGCTTCTACTTACTGCTCCTACCTTTGCGTCTATGATAGGTGGGCCCAACAGGTGGTTGGCCCTCCTGTCATGCAGCCAAAGGCAGGTGCAGTTAAGGCACCGGAGCTTAGTCTGCGAGGGAGAGGGCGTTGTAGTAATCAAATTTCTCGGTCTTGTACGAGTTGACGCGACACATCAAAGCAGTGCACTCGATATAAGTCTTTTTACACATTTCAAATGGGCTACATATGTAGGAGTAGACATATTCTGCTTCGTATGTAGTCACTTGTTGCAATCTCTAAAAAGACTTATATTTGGAAACGGAGAGAGTACAACGCATGCATGCATGTCGTGACTTTCCTTTTGATACTTGCATGTGTTGATTTGATGCACCTTGCCAAATTTTGACTATAAATTTAACTAACCAAATTTTCATGCATGTCACAAAAAATTACGGGGCTGTTTGGATTGTGACTATGTTTGTCTTATGTTGCCACATTATTTTTCCCACACTTGCCACACTTGCCTAACCTGAGTTCCTCAAATTGTTAGACACACTTTGGCTTGCCTAAGGGAATCTGGCCACAATTTTTGTGTCTATGACATGTGGGGTTCACCGCTAATAAAAAAATTCTTGCTTAGGTGTGGCTTATAAAAAAGACTTATATTTAGGAACGGGGAGTAGAAAATATAAATAATAATGCATGTTGGGGCAACCCACGTTTCCGCTAATTTTAGCCGTGGGCTTGTTCACAATTTTTACGAGGGGGTGGTTGTTCATTTAATGGAGGGACTTGTAGTACCAGACTTGAACGATACAAAGTGCGACCTGGCACACCGTAACACCACTTGGAACAAGCGGGTAGCTATCTCAAAAAACAATCAACAACTAAAAAAAACCGCGACCTGGCATGTAGTTGTACACAATTTTAAACGATTGTTTTGATGGAGTGAAAAAGGAAAACTACCTCACTACGTATATATAGGCCGGAGCCTCCGCGCTTTCTTGCTAGGGTTGCTCTATTGACACACTCTCATCCTCTCTAGATCGAAACAAGATAGGGGTAGTAACACTGTCTTTATCCCTTCAAAAAACACTGGCTTTCTATCCTCACCGCTGGTTACTGATCCGGACATATCCCCCTCCGCCGGTGAAGGGGAGGAGGGGCAGCGTTTAGGCCATCGTCGAGAGTGAGGGAGGAGACCCACTGCCGGCCGCACCGTTATCTCTGGCCGAGCGCCGGCGCGGGAGGTCCTCCGATCCCTTCGTCGTTGCCTGTGGGCGGATCCGGCCTCCCGCCGCCCACCTATCCACATCCCGACGACCTTCAGGTATATCTTCATTCGAAACCGCCTTAGCTCTACTTCCCCAGCTTGCTACGTCGCCGCATGTGCATCATTTTCTACCTCTCAGCCCCTCTCGATCGGATGGTCCAACATCACATATTTTTTTCTTCTATTGTTAGAGGTAAAGCTACTTCATGGAGTCGAATCTTGTACTCCCTCCGTCCGAAAATACTTGTCATTGAAATGGATCTATGTAGATGTATTTTAGTTCTAGACACATCCATTTTGATGACAAGTAATTCCGGACGGAGGGAGTACTTGATTCAAACAAGAAATAAAGTGGGGGTGGGGGAATTTAGTATGTACATCGGACTTGGTACAAACAGGAAGGAAAGGGGGTGAAAGTAGTACAGACTGGTCATCCAACCGGTCTCTTGGTCGAAAAGGGAAACATAGGGGTAACGCTGTACACAGTGGTATGACCAGGACTAGATTTGCTATCCAGACATAGGAGTAGGTGGCTAGAGTGAACAAAAATGGGACCAACCCAGATATGTTTCTTGGATGTTTGTTTCTCGGGGCAACAAACTATGAATCACCACTTTATGCCCCTGTTTACGTACATGGTGCTGGACTGCTGGTGCACCCACTGTCCCATGCCCTTATACCAAATATTTAGGCTCCGTTCGGAATAAAGGGGCAGAAATCATAGGTCTTGATGAAAATAGAGGAATAGGAAAGGAATGTAGGTATAAAACTAAGGAACAACGAACCGGAGGAAACTCTCAAGAGAATGTGTTCGGATGGACTACGAAATGTACATATTTGTTTTTTTAGAGTAGCATGCTTGGCAGTATGAGATGCTATTTGTTTATTCAGCTGCACAGTGACTACTCTTGTCGTCACCTCACGTACCACACATAGGTTGATTTTTTTATTCCGGCAACACAGCACATCAACCTGTCTAACGCATGGCAGCGAGCGCCTGCCTCGGGCTTCCGCCCAAAAAATGAGCAGCGCGTGGATGTTTCTAATCCTATGGAATCGGTACTACCAGACCAGCTTTCCTATGAAACACTATTCACCTTTCCCGTGTTCCGAATGGTTGGAAGGGAAAGAATACCGTAGGAATTGTGTCCTACGAAAATCCTGCACCAAACCTGTGAACCGAACGCAGCCTTAGCTGTTCTTAATCTAATGTCCCTGGTAAAAATGAAGCCATGCCACTGTTATAAGCCATGACAAGTTTAGCCAAATGTTTTTGCCTGTAATTGTTTGAGACTCTGACTGTTTCCTCTATGCCTTTTTGTGCAAACAGGGATATCCAATTCACCTGGTTGCTGTTGTGACCTTTTGGTGCACTGCACAAAACTCTTCTTAAAAGAAGTGACTTTTGTGCTGTTTAACTAGAATGTCAGAATGGAACAGTTGGTTCATTTTGGTGGAACTGCACAAAGGGAGATCTGTGTTCCAATCCTCATCATCCATATTGGCGCCATAACCTTCCTTTAGGTAAGAATGATATTTAATGCATGTATTCATCTCTATTTTCCGACTGCCATGAGAAAATAATGCTGTTTTTTACTAGTACACTTGTACTACCTCACTGACAAAACCAATTCTGAATTAGAAGGCCAATCATGTGCTTGGTTTCACCAACTGGTGAGGAGAAAGAGAAACAAAGCATGAAGAGGAAGAAGAAGAAAAATAAACAGTGCCAAGGCGATCTTGCTAAAGCCAGAGGCCTCAGTCGAGGCCATTCAAGGGCTCCGGCAACGACTACCTTACATGTGAGACGATCCTCCAGGGAGCCCTTCCACTTCTGTTGTCTCACTTAATTAATTAGGAGTACTTAAGTACCACTAATTTATTACTGCCTAATTTTCCTGTTGGAGTTAAACAAATCTTTAGTAGGACCCTATGCTGAATCATGTACATGCGTATGTTTGTCTATGGAGGTGAATCATGTGGTGGAGCAGGGAGGGAATATTATTAGTGTCATGACATAATAGTGTTATTGTTTTGCATGTCAATTTATTGCCATTGGTTCAATGAGGCAATGTTTTGCGTATTGTCCATCATGAATTTGATGCTACTGTTTGAGTAATATGCTAATGTCTTCCTATCCTTTCTCACTAAGCTAATGAAGGTTTCACCTTGTTCCTACTTGTGCAAACAGGGATCATGTTGTGCCAATCATACATTTTAGTGGAACTACACAAGACAATACAATGAACTGTATCACAGCCAGTGCTTTAACTCTACTGGAAGTTCTTGATAATCTTTTGATATAATCTCAGCACTGGTAAACAAGAGTGATTTCAACCATAGATTTGAAGTGCACAAAAATATATACTATTGTGTGATTCCAGTGAGTGCTTTATCATCTCTTATGGGATTACATGAATAAGATTTTTTCTCAGGTTGGTACGGGCCTAAGGCCTTCATCCATATTAGTTTGCTGTCATCTCTATTTGTATCATGCTACTGTCATGAGAAACTCCTTTATCTTTGCACGTTAAGGTTTTGCAACCTATGATAAATGGCAATGCTTTGAGTGTTGAGTTGAGCTAATTGGCACTGATTAAATAAACTAATACCTCTCTTTAAGCAAGACTACTATGTTGCTAACTTTACCCATTAAGAGGGTGCTTCTATTTGTTAGTGTATGTTTCATCAACTAGTCCCACTATTACAGTAATCTCACTCTCTCAATATATGTGCCAACAGGGATGCTCGATTTTGGTGGAATTGCACAAAAACTTTGGGTGCTTCATTGCCTCGACAGCTTCCGTCCTTTCCTGTCAATCGCTAATCTCCGCTTGCTTTCTTCCTTTGCTGTCAGTCGCTTGGCTTATCTCGGCCCGTCAAAGGAAATAGTAATTGATATGCTACCTCACACAGGTTGGTACTGGTCTTTATCCTGATTATTGTGCCTGTCATATGTATTGGTAATTTGGTATTGTGCTACTGTTTGCCAATTTCATAAAGGAGTAATTTGGAGCCTGAACTCGCAGGCAAATCATTACATCGGGTGATTTCAGTAGAACTGCACAAAATGATCAGATGGACAGGTACTTATGCCGCTGCTATGTACTCCAAAGTTCACTCAGACAAGCATCGATGTTGACAAGAAGTGCCTATATTCATTCGAGTATCAACCGGCGTCAACCAATTGTCAAACTCCAAGTATTAGGAGAGTGAACGCCAAAAATATTGCTTGGTGCATAGCCCAGAAAAACGCAGTCCAGTCTTTGGTCCCAACTTGTGCCTTTTGGTTATCGGCACATATGGTAGCGAACTATATGGCATGGAGTCTAAAGATTTCAGACAAGTTGGTTGACGCGTATATTCATCTGGCACTTAATCAGTCTGCACGCCAAGGATGCTCCATTTCAGTTGAACTGCACAAAAAATTTGGGTGGTTACTTTTCTCAACCGCCTCCTTCCTCGTCTGCAATGTAGAATTTTGGCGAGATACAGGACCAAGATGAGCCAGTAAAGTAGTTGGATGAAAGTAGTGGCCAAGTTGCTCAAACCTCCCTCGGCACGAGGCCACTATTTGAGGATAAACCTACAAGCAAAGTTCAGATTGTCTGTGCTACCTCTTATGTACTCGAAAGTTTACTCGTACAAGAACTAATTTTAGCAAGAAGTACCTCCGATTGAACACCATTTACCAGTCTGTACCCTAGGTAATTAAAGTTCGTCCATGGAGCATATTGGCTGTGATCTCAATCATTTGGATGCATAAACATACTGAACATGTGTATATCTGAATCTTTTTGTGAATTATGTATGAATATTTTCGTGTGATCTATCAATCATTTGGATGCATAGATATGCTGAGCTTGTGTATATATGAATCTTTTGAGTTGTTGATAGTGAATGTTGGCTATTAATATGAACATGTCCTGTGAACCTGAGTTTGATATGAATGTTTACCTTTTCTGTTGTATTTGTGTGTGAACTTGTTAGTATGCCTACTGTGGGTATAAAACGCAGGTCTCTTATAAAAGTAATGATGTGTCCAATTTATGTTTTCCCCTTCTAGCCACATTATATATATTTATATTATTACTATTATCGTATATTTTATAGAGACTTATACATACATTATAAAAACATCCCACGTGTTATTAACTTATAAAAGTAAATGTTTAACGGAAGTTGGCAAGGAAAATCCTGGTTGTTTATGACTCACAGGCAAGGAAAATCCTGGTGATTGCGTACAAAAGCTTGCGAAGATTTTAAGGACCAATTTAATAATAACGCGCTCATTTTTATTTTGAGCAATAACTCGCTAATTTCTTAATTATATATATATATAATGTGCCTCTCTGGTTTATTCTTTGATATTAATTGCTCCTTCTAACATAACATTATATATATAACGAGCCCACCTAATACGTGTATTTCAAGGAAGTGCAAATGGGCTGGGATTTCTTAGAAAATATAAATGGGCCTGATTGACGCGAAATTATTTGTTCACCCAGCCCAGCAAATGGACTGTACATTCTAGAAAACATGGGTTAAATATATGCCACATTTTTGCAGGTTGACATGTGGGCCAATAGGTCGAAGCCTATGCAGGGCGTTGTCAACTTGGTCAACAAATGATTGTGTCATCCACAGCCATTGGATTTATATCCAACGGCCGGCATGCACCTTCATCTCTCGTCTTCTTCCTCCAGCGTCGCCAGGATGGCCTGGTCCGGCCTCCGGCGGCTAGCGGCTCTGCTTCGCACGCATCGCTGCGAAGCGCTACCCTACCGCCGGCCAGGCTATCCCTCCACCCCTCGACACCTCCTGTTATGCTCCACAGACTACAGCCCCACGCCGCAACAGAACCAGTTATAACCCTTCTCCTCCTCTCAATCTACGACTCCACTGCCGCGTTTTCCCATCTCCGAGTCGTTCCCGTCCGGGGCCTCGCCGTCGTCCACCGCCTCGCTGCGTTCGGTGCGGCGTGGTCAACAAACAAGAGTCATCGGGAGAGGACTGTACGTGGAGAGCCTGACGGCTGGGACCCACGAGGTCCATGGTCGCACGCAAGGAAAGTTCCTCCTTATTAAGCTGAAAAAAATGTTTCCTCCACCTGACAGTTGGGACCCACCGGCTGTATCTTCGCACGGAAGGAAGTGCCTCCTTGTTTTGCAAAAAATTATTCATCCCGTTGACAGCTGGGACCTGTCAGATTTGGTGACTGACTTGTGGGCCTACTAAGCGGACGTGTACGCACGGCTTTGTCAACTTAATCAACAAATGATTCTAGCAGCTGGACCGTTGGATGTTAATCCAACAGCCGTGCTCCTTCTTCAACCTCTGTTCTTGCTCCTGTCTCCTGTGGGCAGCACCGCGGCTGTGCTGCCGCGCAACCGAACCAGTGAAGTTTCCCACTCCTCTCCATCTGCGACTCCACTGCCCCGTCTTCCCCATCTCCGAGTCGTTCCAGTCTGGGTGCGCTCGGCACGGTGTGGTCAACGTGGTCAACAAGCAAGAGTCATCGGAAGATGACTGTACGTGAGAGGCTGACAGTGGGGACGCACCCCGCCCATGGACGCATGCATGCAACGGAACGCGGCAAGGTCAACGTGGTCAAGGAACGACTTCCATCGGAAGTATACTGTACGTGGAGAGTCTCAGCTGGGTCCACGGCCGCAGCAAGTAAGTGCCTCCTTATTACGTGGAAAATAATGATTCCTCCAACTGACAGCAGGGACCCACTGGACGGGCCACCGTATTTTGCGAAAAAAACGTTTACCCCCTGACTGCTGGGACCCACCTGACGGGCCACCGTATTTCACGAAAAAAAATTCCCCCCGCTGTCAGCTCGGACCCACCGGAAGTGCCACCTTATTACGCACAAAAAAATGAATACTCCCCCGGCTAGCTGGGACCCACCTTGGTGGGAGGCTGACTTGTGGGCCTACTAAGTTGACGGGGACAAAGGGCTTTGTCAACTTAGTCAATATGAACGATTCTAGCTCCAGTGACCGTACGATGTCCATCCAACGGCCGTAGTGCCTCTTCAACCTCTGGTCTTCTTGCTCCAGCCGCCCAAAGCAGCGCCGGTTGTGCCGCATGCTCCTGCCTCCCGTGGCCGGCTGTGCTGCCGCGGAAGCCTCACCGCATCCTGCTATTCCCACCGCTGGCCAGGCCCTGCGGCGACGGCAGCCTCATACCGCAGCCGAACCAGTGAACCCACGTACTCCTCTCCGCGCGGGCTTCCACTGCCACGTCTTCCCCGGCTTCGCGTCGTCCCCTTCCTAGGCCTCGCCGTCGTCCACCGCCGTGGTGCTCTCCGTGCGGCGTGGTCAACGTGGTCAAGGAACGACTTCCATCGGAAGAGTACTGTACGTGGAGAGGCTGACAGCTGGGTCCACGGCCACAACCTAGTTTTTTTGTGATTTGCCAAGTAAGTCGCTTTGTCAGGCCTGTTGGGCTGCAAATCTTTTAAGACGAGGAGAGCTTTCATTCGGCTGGCCGAGAAAATGGCTCATCAGTAATGAGAAATGGGCTGTACATTTTTAAAACACATCAAACCGGCAATTAGTTTCAAATATCTTTTTTTCATTTCGAGATTTTAAATTACATTAATTTTTATGCGTGGAGAATTTGTTGGATTTTATATTGACATACATTTATTTTAAAATCAGTTTGAATGTGAGTCGAAATTTCGGGATTAAAAACAGTTCGGACCGCATCGAAATATGCAAAATTTCGTATCATTTTTTAATCGTGGCCACAATATGGGATGTAATGCTAACAAAAAGAATATAGGCTCCAAAAAAACCTTAATAATTAGCAAATGGGCTGTAAATTACTAGAAATAATGGCAGATGGGCTGTATGTTGTTTTCCACAGATTTGAGGCTTTCCTAAAAAAAGGTTGACGCACAAGCAGTGACTGTTGGATGGCCATCCAACGGCCATCGTGCTTCTTCAATCTCTTCTCTTCCTGCTGCAGCCGCTCAAACAAGCGCCGGCGGGACTGCCTGCTCCCTCCTCCCCGCGGCCGGCTCTGCTGCCGCGCAGGCCTCACCGCCCCATCGTCCTCCCATCGCTGGACTAGCCATCCCTCTACTCACCCACACCTGCTATTATTCTCCGGCGACGGCAGACGAACCAGTAAACCCTCGTACAGTCGTACTCCCCTCGGCGTGGGAAACAACTACCGAGTCTTCCCTGCCTCCGTGTCGTTCCCTTCCTAGGCCTTGCCGTCGTCCACCGCCCTGGTGCTCTCGGCGCGGCCTGGTCAACGTGGTCAACGACCGACATGCATCTGAAGTGGACTGTACATGGAGAGGCCGACAGTTGAGTCCACGGCCGCACGCAAGGAAATGCCTCCTTATTACGCGCAAAATAATGATTCGTCCACCTGACATCAGGGACCCACCGAAAGGGCCTTTGTATTTCACGAAACAAACGTTACTGCCGCTGACAGCTCGGACCCACCAGCTATATCTTCGCACGCAAGGAAGTGCCTCCTTATCACGCACAAAAAAATGAATACTCCCCCTGTTAGCTGGGACCCAGTATAGTGGCAGGCTAACTTGTGGGCCTACTAAGTTGACGGGGACGGAGGGCTTTGTCAACTTGGTCAATATGCACGATTCTAGCTCCACTGACCGTACGATGTCCATCCAACGGCCGTAGTGCTTCTTCAACCTCTGGTCTTCTTGCTCCAGCCGCCCAAACCAGTGCCGGTCGTGCCTCATGCTCCTGCCTCCCGTGGCCAGCTGCGATGCGGCGGAGGTCTCACCGCCCCCTACTACTCCCACCGCTGGCCAGGCCATCCCTCTACTCACCCACACCCCCTATTATTCTGCGGCGACGGCAGCCTCACACTGCAGCGAACCAGTGAACCCTCGTACTCCTCTACGCGTGGGCATCCACTGCCGCGTCTTCCCCGGCTCCGCGTCGTCCCCTTCCTGGGCCTCGCCGTCGTCCACCGCCCTGGTGCTCTCGGCGCGGCGTGGTCAACGTGGTCAAGGAACGGCTTCCATCGGACGTGGACTGTACATGGAGAGGCTGACAGCTGGGTCCACGGCCGCAGCAAGGAAGTGCCTCCTTATTACGTGCAAAATAATTATTCCTCCATCCGACAGGGGGGACCCACCGGACGGGCCACTGTATTTCGCGAAAAAAATGTTTGCCCCTGACCGCTGGGACCCACCAGCTACATCTTCGCACGCAAGGAAGTGCGTCCGGGCAAAAAAAAACGAGTCGCCCCCTGACTGCTGGGACCCACCAACTACATCTTCGCAGGCAAGGAAGTGCGTGATAGTCGGGACCCACCTGGTCGAAGCGTATGTAGCGTTGTCATTCTGGTCGCGAATGTGTACGTACATATATACTGGTGGATGTAGAGGCGCGCACGTGTCGTAGTAGAGGCGCGTACGTGTCGTAGTAGAAGCGCGCACGTAGCATGTACATGTACGTACAACGGCCAGGGTGCAAGAAAGAAAATACGGCCACGTATGTGTACATACGGGTGGGGTCTCGAACGCCTACTCGCGCATACGTACGGCCAAGGCTTGTGTATATGGCTGGGTCGGAATGGAGAAACAGCGTCGTCGTCGTGTTCATGGGGAGGCAACGGAATGCGTCGTGTTCATCGGGAGGCAACGGAACGCGTGGGAGCCAACCGGTTGGGTCGGAACGGAATGCGTGGTCGTGTTAATCGGGAGAGCTTGGATGGAACAGGCGATGGAAACGAGGCCTGGCGTACCGCACAACGAAGGAAACGGACCTCCTATGTTCGGAATGGGGTCCTGTTGATCGGGAGGGGTGTGGCGTACCGCAAAAGGGAGGAAACGGACCTCCTACGGTCGAAACGGGGGTCCTGTTGATCGGGAGGGGTGTGGCGTACCGCAAAACGGACGAAACGGAACTCCTACGGTCGAAACGGGGGTCCTGTTGATCGGGAGGGGTGTGGCGTACCGCAAAATGGACGAAACGGACCTCCTACAGTCGAAACGGGGGTCCTGTTCACCGGGAGGGGTGTGGCGTACCGCAAAATGGGACTCCACGGGATACTGTTCATCTCCACCGTCGACCTCCTCCAGCCTCCACGGGCTACCGTCGACCTCCTCCAGCCTCCACGGGCTCCTGTTCATCCAGCCTCCACCGCACGCTACTCCACCGGCTATTGTTCAACCAACCCTCCACGGGCACCCCTCCACCGTCTACTATTCATCCAGCCCTCCATATCACGGGGTCCTATTCAACCACCCCTCCACGGGCACCCCT
>NC_057814.1:275123173-275125973 GCF_018294505.1 Triticum aestivum | reverse complement strand
CATCGAGCGGCTTCAGTTAGCAGCAGTAGCGAAGGAATCACTCGATCGGGTTCAGTTAACAGCCATCGATCGATCGCTCGGGTTCAGTAACGCGTAGCCTGCAGTGCAATCGCTCGGGTTCAGTTAGAGCCCAACGCCTCGCTCGGGTTTAGTTAGAGCCAACGCCTCGCACACACGCCCGTACGTGTATGAGAGAAACGCGCATCGCTCGGCCCCCGACCTCCCACCGTAACCGGGAACTCCCCGAAATTTTCCTCGCCCTCGCTTCTACCATGGTTTTTCCGTCATGGACGGCCCGAAGAATGTCATGCAGCTGCGTCTCCAGCCCGCCCAGGACGAAAAGCCCATTTTCTGTCATGATTTTTTTTCATAGAAGTAGGAGCCCACCACATCTATGATGATACCGGGTTTTGTCACAATTATCGTCATAGAAGTGTCATATGTATGACAGAAAAAAAATTGTTCGGCCCAAAATGTCACGGATGTGTCTTTTTTTTGTAGTGCTTGATGCAATCTTATGAAGAAAACCTTGAGTTGGAAGTTTCTATCCCTAGAAAACTTTATGATGAGTGGGAACCTACTATTAAAACTAAGATTAAGGATCATGAGTTCTATGCTTTTATGTGATTTGGGTGCTAGTGTTTCCACTATTCCCAAAACTTTGTGCGATTTGTTAGATTTCCGTGATTTTGATGATTGCTCTCTAAACTTGCACCTTGCGGATTCCACCATTAAGAAACCTATGGGAAGAATTAATGATCTTCTTATTGTTGCAAATAGGAACTATGTGCCCATAGATTTTAACGTTCTTGACATAGATTGCAATCCTTCATGTCCTATTATTCTTGGTAGACCTTTCCTTAGAAGGATTGGTGCAATTATTGATATGAAGGAAGGGGATATTAGATTCCAATTTGTAGCGACCAGACCTCAAATGGTCTGTACTGCTGTGCACCAGTGTCATCCCTGGATCAGTAATGCTGACACGCACAGTACAAATGGAGGATTTATAACAGAGTAGCAATCGCACACTTATTACATCGAATATCTCCAAAGAGATTAAGTATGATGAACATGGCTTAAGGCCATCTAAGAACGATAACAGCGGAATACTTGGAAGATAAGTGAGTCCATCAACTCCAGCGGCATCACTGAGTATAAGACCACGACCTAAGGCACCTTACTCGTCGTCTGAAAAGTCTGCAACATGAAACGTTGCAGCCCAAAAACGGGTCAGCACATAGAATATGCTGGCAATGTAACACATAGAGAATAATGAACAATAATAATGCTATACTACATGCATATATGGCTGGTGGAAAGCTCGATGGTTAAGTTTTATGCGAAAAGCCAATTTTTCCCTACTTCAAAGTAATAAATTTTATTTAACTATCATGGTGGTTGTTAAACATTGAGAAGGTACCTCCAACTCAATCCCAATTAAGTGTCATCATTAACCCACAAAATTAATTAAAAGTAACATGGTGATGAGATTCAAATGATAATCCAGGTACTAGATACTCAAGTTGTCCATAACCGGGGACACAGCTAACCATGATTAGTTTGTACACTCTGCAGAGGTTTGCGCACTTTTCCCCACAAGACTCGATCGCCTCCGCTTTATTTCTCGCACTGCATGGTGTTTGAGAAACGGATGGCCGAGACACAGTCTTTCAGAAACAATCACTCTTTACTCTGGATGGACCGGTACACCTACTTTCCCCTACATCTGCTAGCCCACCTCTTCAAGAGATCATGTAACCTACTCAACTATGCTAGAGCCCATAATAGCTTGTGGCTGCACACGGAAGTTTATAGCATGAATAATCTTATGATCCCTTTGAGCCTGGGTGGCGGTCCTTATACAAACAGACAACACTGGATTCTCCAGGTGCCTCAATCCACCCAGATGTGAGTTTTAGTTGCCACCTTAGGTAAACCATTATTAACAATCTCACGTCTGTCATGAATATCTCTCAAACCCAAATCCACGTCTACGAGCATAGCATGGCCATATAATAGCAACGTAGAAGTAACTCCCAAGGGTTTGATAATAAAACAGGTAATAGGTACTACCTCAACTACTTCCCAAAACCCATAGTTTAATTAGATCCTAATCATGCAATGGTTGAGGAATAGATCTATTGCAATAAAAACTAGGTATGGAAGGTATGATCAAAGTGTTACTTGCCTTGCTGATGATCCGCAAAACCTAGCGATTCGAAGTAACAAGCGGCACACTCCGGGTACTCTATCGCAAACAAACAAGCAGACAATCAGTACTCATCTAATGCACAGGTAAAACTCGAATGAAAGATCCAACCAGAAAGTTCAACTTAAGAACTCCGGTTTGCAAAAAGAATCAACTCGAACGAAGCAACGAAAGTCAAACTGCGAAAGAAACAAGCTTCGTTTATTAGTCTGGATCTAGGTCAAATTTTACAGTAGCAAAAACTTGTTTGAGTAGGTTAAACGGAAAGAGAATTTCGAGACGAAACTCTAGGCGCTTGAATCGCCTGATTCCGATAAACGAGCGAGAAGTTAAACAGAAACGAAGATTCGATCAGAAATCGAATCTGAGAAAATAGCGGAAAAATCCGACGAAAAAGAAAAACGGAGGAACGGTTAAAGAACGGACGTTCGTTAACAGAGAAAAACCGACGAACGCGTTCTTTAAAACGAACGATTCGGTGAACGCTCGCAAAATAACAAAACCGAAAAAAAACCGATCTAGGGTTTTTTTAAACGAATGGTTTTTTTTAACAAAACCGGCAACGAACGGGGCAGTACCTCGTCGGGG
>NC_057814.1:275114558-275122536 GCF_018294505.1 Triticum aestivum | reverse complement strand
GGGACTCGGCGGCGGCGTCGTGCTCCCCTCGGTCTCCAGGGAGGAGACGGGCGCGGGGTGGGCCGGCGCTCGGCTGGGCTTCGGCCCGGTCGGGCGGCGCGCAGTTTTTTTTTAAATACGTTCCGTAGAAAATAATTCATAGAAAAATAAATAAAAGTCCAAAAAAGATAAAATAAATTTTCCCCGTCTTGTTAGAAAATCTAGAATAGGGTGAACATTTTTTTAACACAAAATAATTTTTTTTGAAAACATGCAATATTTTCAATGCAATAAAATTGCAAATAAATTCCAATAAATGATTTTAACACTTTTCCTCCAGTATTTCAATTGTTTTGGAGAAGTCATATTTTCTCCTCTCGTTTATTTTTAAAATGAAATATTTTTCCGGAGAGAAAATAATTAAAACCAAAATCCTCGTATTATTATTTGATGAAAATCAAATGTGAAAATTCGAGAAAATCCCCAACTCTCTCCGAGGGTCCTTGAGTTGCTTAGGATTTATCGAGGATTTGTCAAAATGCAATAAAACATGATATGCAATAATGATCTATGTATAACATACCAAATTGAAAATTTGGGATGTTACAAACCTACCCCCTTAAGATGAATCTCGCCCTCGAGATTCGGGTTGGCTAGAAAACAGGTGGGAGTGGTCCTTCCGTAGATCTTCCTCTCGCTCCCAGGTGGCTTCATCTTCCGTGTGGTGACTCCACTGGACTTTGCAAAACTTGATAACCTTGCTGCGGGTAACTCGGCTGGCATACTCAAGAATCTTAACTGGTTTCTCCTCATAGGTCAAATCACTTTCCAGCTGAATCGCTTCCAGTGGCACAGTATCCCTCAGTGGTATCTCGGCCATCTCTGCGTGGCACTTCTTCAACTGGGAAACGTGAAATACATCATGAACTCCAGACAATCCTTCGGGCAATTCCAGCTTGTAGGCAACCTCTCCCATACGTTCCACAACTCTGTATGGTCCGATAAAACGGGGCGCTAACTTTCCCTTAACTCCAAAGCGCTTCACTCCTCGAAGTGGTGATACTCGAAGATACACTCTGTCTCCGACTTCGTGAACTGTCTCTTTTCGTTTAGAATCAGCATAACTCTTCTGCCTGGACTGGGCTACCTTGAGCCTATCGCGAATCAACCTTACTTTCTGTTCAGACTCCTTAATCAAATCTGGTCCAAACAACTGACGGTCTCCAACTTCGTCCCATAACAACGGTGTTCTACACCTCCTTCCGTACAAGGCTTCGAAAGGGGCCATCTTCAAACTAGTCTGATAACTGTTGTTATAAGAAAACTCCGCATATGGCAAATTGTCGTCCCAACTAGATCCATAATCTAGTGCACAAGCTCTCAACATGTCCTCCAAAATCTGGTTGACTCTCTCGGTCTGTCCATCAGTCTGTGGGTGAAAAGATGTACTAAATTCCAGCCTGGTTCCCAATGTTTCATGTAACTGCTTCCAAAACTTCGAGGTAAATTGGGTTCCTCTGTCTGATACAATGGTCCTCGGAACTCCATGCAAACATACGATCCTGGTCATGTATATCCTTGCCAACTTAGCACTGGTGTAAGTGGTCTTCACTGGAATAAAATGAGCCACTTTCGTCAAACGGTCGACTACAACCCATATCGAGTCATAGCCTGAACGAGTCCTGGGTAATCCTGTGATAAAATCCATGCCTATTTTATCCCACTTCCATTCGGGTATCGGCAATGGTTGTAGCAATCCTGCTGGCTTCTGATGCTCTGCCTTCACTCTCTGACACACATCACAAACTGCTACATACCCCGCAATATCCTTCTTCATTCCGGTCCACCAGAAAGTATTCTTCAGATCCAAATACATCTTGGTATTCCCTGGGTGAATCGAGTATGGTGAATCATGGGCTTCTTGCAAAATCAACTTCCTGATCTCCAGATCATTTGGCACATATACGCGGTCCTCAAACCATAAGGTATCGTGCTCATCCTCACGAAATCCCTTGGCTTTTCCTTTGCTAATCTTCTCCTTTATCTCTTCAATCTCCTTGTCTGTCTTCTGGGCTTCTCTGATCCTCTCCATCAAGGTAGAATGAATCTCCAATGTCGCTAAATAGCCTCTTGGGACTATCTCCAAACATAGCTCGCGAAGGTCCTCGGCTAACTCCTGAGGTAACTCTCCTGTCATGAGGGTGTTGACATGACTCTTGCGGCTCAACGCGTCTGCTACTACGTTAGCCTTTCCTGGGTGATAATGCAATCTCATATCATAGTCCTTTATGAGCTCCAACCATCTCCTCTGTCTGAGATTTAACTCCTTCTGCGTGAAAATATACTTCAAACTCTTGTGATCCGTGTACACCTCACAATGGTTTCCGATGAGAAAATGTCTCCATGTCTTCAATGCATGCACCACGGCTGCTAATTCCAAATCATGCGTAGCATAATTCTTCTCATGGGGTTTAAGTTGTCGTGAAGCATATGACACAACTCTTCCTTCCTGCATAAGCACTGCTCCAAGTCCTCGACGAGAAGCGTCGCAATAAACTTCATAATCCTTGCGTTGATCTGGCAGAATCAACACTGGTGATGTAACCAATCGTTTCTTCAACTCTTGGAAACTAGCTTCACATTCCTCGGTCCAATTGAATTTGGTGTCCTTCTTCAATAGCTCAGTCATGGGCTTAGCAATCCTCGAGAAATTCTCGATGAATCTCCGGTAGTATCCTGCAAGTCCAAGAAAACTCCGGATTTCTCCAACAGTCGTGGGTGATTCCCAACTTGTCACTGTGTCAACCTTGGCAGGGTCCACTGCTATTCCTTCTCCAGAAATAACATGTCCGAGGAATCCAACTTCTTTCAGCCAAAATTCGCATTTGCTGAACTTGGCATATAACTGATGTTCTCTGAGCTTCTCAAGTACCAATCGCAAATGCTCCTCATGCTCTTCCTCATCCTTGGAAAAGATTAAAATATCATCAATGAACACCACGACGAACTTATCCAAAAACTCCATAAACACTTTGTTCATCAGGTTCATAAAATAGGCAGGTGCGTTAGTCAGACCAAATGACATAACGGTATACTCCTACAATCCATATCTGGTGGTAAATGCCGTCTTGGGTATATCCTGCTCTCGAATCTTTAACTGATGGTATCCTAATCGTAGATCGATCTTGGAAAATACTTTAGCTCCTTGTAGGCGGTCAAACAAATCATTGATCATCGGCAGCGGGTACTTGTTTTTGATGGTCACTTCATTCAATCCTCGGTAGTCAACAACCATCCTCAGCGATCCATCTTTCTTCTCCACTAGAAGTACTGGTGATCCCCAAGGTGACGAACTTGGGCGAATATAGCCTTTATCCAGTAACTCCTTGATCTGCTTCTTAATTTCCTCCAAATCCTTTGCGGGCATCCTGTACGGTCTCTTAGATATTGGCCCTGTGCCTGGCAAAAGTTCAATCAAGAACTCAATGTCTCTATCCGGTGGCATGCCTGGCAACTCTTCTGGAAATACATCCGGGTAATCCTTCACCACTGGTACTTCCTCCTGTACAACTCCTGATAAGGAATTCACTTGAGTCCTCTTCGGCATATGCCGGGATACATACTTGATCCTTTTTCCTTCCGGGGTGGTAAGCAAAATCGTCTTGCTGGCACAATCGATGTTTCCTCCATACAACGATAGCCAATCCATTCCCAAAATTACATCCAAGCCTTGCGACTCCAATACTATGAGGTCTGGCGGGAAAATATGCCTACCAATGGCCAATGGTATCTGAAAACATCCTTGGCCGGCCATATACTCTGCTCCTGGCGAGGTTACTAACATAGGAGTTTTGAGAACTTGGGTGCACATCTTAAACTTATTCACAAATCCCCTTGATATGTATGAATGCGATGCACCAGTATCGAAAAGAACGGTTGCAGTAAATGACTTAACCAAAAACTTACCTATTACTGCATCCGGCTGAGCTTCAACCTCCTCCACGCTCACGTGGTTCACATGTCCCTTGTTGAACGGGTTCGGCTTCTTCCCAGAGCTTCCATTGCCATTTCCATTTTGGGCTTCAGGACAATCAGTTGCATAATGTCCAGTCTTCCGGCACTTGAAACAAGTAATGTGGCTTAGATCCCTCTTGGTTGGGGTAGATGGGTTGGTGCAGTTCTGTCCATTGCTTCCTCCATTCCCATTACCATTCTTGGAGCCATTATGTTTGTGCGAACTACCTCCTCCATGGGTATGCTGAAACTGTCCTCCCGGCTTCGGGGTAAATCGTGGCTTCTGCTGAGCTCCGGAATTATACTTCCCTTGTCCATACTTCCTCTTACGGTTTTTAATCTGCTGTTGCTTCCCTTCAATCATGAGAGCTCTATCTACCAACTCCTGGTAGTTGTTGAAGGTTGCTACCATCAACTGCATACTCAGCTCATCATTCAGTCCTTCCAAAAACTTCTCCTGCTTGGCTGCATCTGTAGCAACGTCATCTGGTGCATAACGTGCTAACTTACTGAAATCCTCCACATACTGGCCTACGGTGCGTCCTCCTTGGCATAGGTTGCGAAACTCGCGCTTCTTCATAGCCATAGCTCCAGCTGAAACATGTGCTGTACGGAAAGCTTGCTCAAACTGATCCCATGTGACAGTGTCAATAGGGTGCGTGGCTGTATAATTCTCCCACCATGATGCTACGGGTCCATCAAGCTGATGTGCGGCAAAACGCACTCTTTCCGCATCTGTGCATCCTGCAGTGGTCAACTCCCTTCCAACTTTGCGGAGCCAATCATCTGCAACAATCGGCTCGGTGCTACTGGAAAACACTGGCGGGTTTAGCCTTAAGAAACGGGCTAAGTGATCAACAGGTGGTGGTGGCGGTGGGTTGTTGTTGTTGTTGCTGCCTTGGTTCTGCACTAACACTTGCATCAGGGCATTCTGTTGCTGAATTAACTGGGTGATCTCTGGTGGGAAAACAAATCCGTTGTCGCGTCTCGGAGGCATCTGATAGGTTTAGAAAAGATGAGAGTTAAGAATAGAATGAGGTCTAGAGGGAAAACACTACCCATATGCTCATGAGACAAATACAATCAATATCACTCAATCAATTCAAACAAGGCAAAACAATCGATCTAACTAGCGTTACAAAGTGCTTGAACTATACTATTAAATGGGGGGAAACTACTACTGATATGGTGGTCTACTAGAAATTTTGATCCGTTGAAGACTCCATGATGTCTGCTCCAGCTTCGTCAACAAAGTCATCTTCACTTGGTTCCGAGTCGGTGTCGTCGATGATGATGTAGTTATCCGGACAAGTGCATTCATCGACTTCTGCTTTTGGCACTGGATTTCCCATGAATACTCCAATCTTCTTCTCCAGGTCGTCATTCTTCCCTACTAGTGCGATGATTTCCTCCACATAATCCTTGGGTGTGGCCTTGAGTTCTTCTTGGAGCTCCTTGATCTTCGTCAATGCCTTCTTCAGTTCTTCCTTGTCCATGCACATCTGGTTCTCCTGGCGACGAATATGTTGGTTTTGCTCCTGGATGAATGCTGCAATTGATCCATCCTTCTTGGTTCTGATCATCTCCCATTGCGCGTCTCGGCATCCACAAATTTGGTAAATTGTATCCTTAAGCTCCTGGTGATAGACTTCTCCAATGCGTCCCATGGCGATGTGTGCGGCCATGCTCTTCCCTAAACTCCAGGTTGGTGCTTCGAAAACCAATCTTATGGGTTCAGTAACTGGCACAAACGTCCTTCCTGGAATGTGAACTTGAATCTTCCAGCTCTCCTCTTCGGGTAATGTGGCGTTGTAGGTTCCGGTGATGCTTGGTATTCCTATGTTCAAATACTTGGTGACTTCCTTCAAGTGTCGACCAAAAGGCGTGTCTTCATCTGGTTGCTTGAACTTGCTCCTTGCATCCGCCATTCCTAAAAGAGTAGAAAGTGGAGAGGGGTCAGAAATGAGAAGAGAGAAGCTTTCTAGGGCTTAAGCTTAGTGGTCGTGTCCTACAGTCAGCGTGTGCTCTGATACCAACTTTGTAGCGACCAGACCTCAAATGGTCTGTGCTGCTGTGCACCAGTGTCATCCCTGGATCAGTAATGCTGACACGAACAGTACAAATGGAGGATTTATAACAGAGTAGCAATCGCACACTTATTACATCGAATATCTCCAAAGATATTAAGTATGATAAACATGGCTTAAGGCCATCTAAGAACGATAACAGCGGAAGACTTGGAAGATAAGTGAGTCCATCAACTCCAGCGGCATCACTGAGTATAAGACCACGACCTAAGGCACCTTACTCGTCGTCTGAAAAGTCTGCAACATGAAACGTTGCAGCCTGAAAACGGGTCAGCACATAGAATATGCTGGCAATGTAACACATAGAGAATAACGAACAATAATAATGCTATACTACATGCATATATGGCTGGTGGAAAGCTCTATGGTTAAGTTTTATGCGAAAAGCCAATTTTTCCCTACTTCAAAGTAATAAATTTTATTTAACTATCATGGTGGTTGTTAAACATTGAGAAGGTACCTCCAACTCAATCCAATTAAGTGTCATCATTAACCCACAAAATTAATTAAAAGTAACATGGTGATGAGATTCAAATGATAATCCAGGTACTAGATACTCAATTTGTCCATAACCGGGGACACGGCTAACCATGATTAGTTTGTACACTCTGCAGAGGTTTGCGCACTTTTCCCCACAAGACTCGATCGCCTCCGCTTTATTTCTCGCACTGCATGGTGTTTGAGAAACGGATGGCCGAGACACAGTCTTTCAGAAACAATCACTCTTTACTCTGGATGGACCGGTACACCTACTTTCCCCTACATCTGCTAGCCCACCTCTTCAAGAGATCATGTAACCTACTCAACTATGCTAGAGCCCATAATAGCTTGTGGCTGCACATGGAAGTTTCTAGCATGAATAATCTTATGATCCCTTTGAGCCTGGGTGGCGGTCCTTATACAAACAGACAACAATGGATTCTCCAGGTGCCTCAATCCACCCAGATGTGAGTTTTAGTTGCCACCTTAGGTAAACCATTATTAACAATCTCACGTCTGTCATGAATATCTCTCAAACCCAAATCCACGTCTACGAGCATAGCATGGCCATATAATAGCAACGTAGAAGTAACTCCAAAGGGTTTGATAATAAAACAGGTAATTGGTACTACCTCAACTACTTCCCAAAACCCACAGTTTAATTAGATCCTAATCATGCAATGTTTGAGGAATAGATCTAATGCAATAAAAACTGGGTATGGAAGGTATGATCAAAGTGTTACTTGCCTTGCTGATGATCCGCAAAACCTAGCGATTCGAAGTAACAAGCGGCACACTCCGGGTACTCTATCGCAAACAAACAAGCAGACAATCAGTACTCATCTAATGCACAGGTAAAACTCGAATGAAGGATCCAACCAGAAAGTTCAACTTAAGAACTCCGGTTTGCAAAAAGAATCAACTCGAACGAAGCAACGAAAGTCAAACTGCGAAAGAAACAAGCTTCGTTTACTAGTCTGGATCTAGGTCAAATTTTACAGTAGCAAAAACTTGTTTGAGTAGGTTAAACGAAAAGAGAATTTCGAGACGAAACTCTAGGCGCTTGAATCGCCTGATTCCGATAAACGAGCGAGAAGTTAAACAGAAACGAAGATTCGATCAGAAATCGAATCTGAGAAAATAGCGGAAAAATCGGACGAAAAAGAAAAATGGACGAACGGTTAAATAACGGACGTTCGTTAACAGAGAAAAACCGACGAACGCGTTCGTTAAAACGAACGGTTCGGTGAACGCTCGCAAAATAACAAAACCGAAAAAAACCGATCTAGGGTTTTTTTAAACGAATGGTTTTTTAACGAAACCGGCAACGAACGGGGCAGTACCTCGTCGGGGGCGGGCCTCCGGCGGGGCTCGGCTGCTCCGGCGAGGGCGGCGGGGTGCGGCGGGTGCGGCGGGGC